>NC_040035.1:31834678-31955743 GCF_003713205.1 Coffea eugenioides | reverse complement strand
AGAATTGCACATTGTGTCCAAAAGTTTTTGTTAGTTTTCTCTGCAAGGGCACCTTGATTTGGTTTTGATGGAAACGACTTATTGGTACCACGTTTTATATCTTTTATAAATCAAAGAAAAAAAGAAAATGATAATACAAGAATGAAAGTTCAATTAGATAGTTTTATTCATTTTTTTGGGGGTAAAGTTTTTATTTACGCTCTAATTCGGTGGACCAAAATGAAATAACCTTGAGCAATATAAAGGCTTTATTCTGCATAACTTGAAATGAGATGGAGTTGTATAAATGTCTAAAAATATAGGATGTAGTATTTAAATAAGAAGTATATGGAAAAGGGGTTTTTTAGAGGACCATAAGAAAAAGCCACAAAGCATGAGGTTGGAAAAGAATTTGCGGGAGATAAGTGATAAAGGGCTATCAGCCACACTCTCTTGTAGGAAAGGCAAAGCCACACAGCAGTTTTGAATTTGTTTCTTTGTGCTATCTTTTTCGCAAAAAACAAAATTTTGTACTTCTCTGGGATATCTTGGGCCTTAATGGAATCAGAATACAATTTCCTTTGACAGAATTCCTTGAGAATGTAGAATTTATTAAATTAAGCGCCAGCGGATGGACCACTCATTTGCTCTCTTGTCCAAGCCATCGAAAAGGGAAAAGAAAAGTTTTCCTGCATTCCTGATACAGTCTAGAGCCAAAAAAGAACTTTATACAATTCATAAGAAAATGGATCTTTTAAACATAGTTAGCCAAAAGAAGAACGGGTATAATTCGAGATATTATACGTGTGTACATTATACATAACTTTTTTAGAAATATGATTAAAAGTTTAGCATAGAAATATGTGTTACAACAAAATTATGTATATAAATTCATATGTGAATAGTACGAACATATTTGAAAGTTAGCAACTAAAAATACGAATAAATTTACTATAATTTTCAAAGATTATGTCATATTTATGCCACTTTTAAGCTTAGTGTTGTGTTTGTGACATTAAATTTATTAGAAGATTATCACCTTATTACTTAAATATGTATAAATCTACAATAATTATGGTACATGTTGCTCGATTCATGACATGATTCTGAAATATGTCATTATCCTTAATTAAATTTAAAATTTTTTCAAAAATTGAAGTACAGTTCATGAAGTATAATGCATCAAAATTTTATTAGATATTTTATAGAATTAACTGAAAAGTATGAATATCTTTCAAATTATTTTTGAAATGTATGAAATACAAAATTTTTGTTAATGATATGTACGAATTGAATAATACAAATATAATATGAGTATTTTACTGACTAGGCTTTCAAATAATAGAAACATTGAATTAAATAGGGATGGATTGAGAGATGAAAATTCAATTGACGGTGTCAACATTTGTCCATGCACTAGATATTTCTTCCCTTTTGGATAATAAAGTAGAATGGTAGGTGGGGCACTCACCATTTGCTAGGAGAAAAAATTATAGGCCTGTTTCATAACTCTACTTAATGCTAAAAATTAATTCATTTAGAACTTTTTGAATTCAACATGTTTGATAACAGAAATGCCTTATCACTTAATGCATTAAGTACTACTTAATTTGTGTACAAAAACTTTTAAAAAAGTAAAAATTTGGCACTGAATTTTTCGAATTGACTACACGTGCTATAACTCTTATAGAGACAACACATTCTCATATTAGTCATATATGTGTAGGAACGTAGTAAATAGCTAATCTAAGCTAGACAAATGCAGAAACTTTGAGGCGTAAAAACACTTTCCTTAAGGTGTTATTTCCCTCCATATTAGAGAAATTACCTTCAGGATACAACAAAGTCTAAGAACTATCAACGGAAAAAAGTGATTTAATACTGTCAAAGTCCTACTATTTTAAAGAATTGAAACACCTATCCAAGACACTATCAAAGGATGCAATCCTTATTAAATAGGTGTATAGGTAGTTAACCATTTAACAGGTATGTCTGTTAAATGTAACTGTCATTAACCACCCATAATTAATTATCTAAAATAAATATTTTAGACAATTAATTAACACCCTACCCTAATCAGAAAGCCCCAAGGTCCAAGGTGCCCTCTTTGAATGTGGGACAATGAACTTCAACTTTCTCATTACAAACTATTACCAACAACCCCCCACTTAGTTTGCAATGAAATTAAATTAGCAGTCATATTATCTTGCATAGAGAAAGGTGTTTGTGAACTAAAACCCTTCTCTTAGTGTAAATATTTCACTTGTTCTAACAAGTCATGGTGGCTACGTAGCTTAAACCATAACTTTAAAGTAAAACAGAAATAGCACACACAAGATTATATCCTTCGGAGAATAGTTCATGAAATGATTTTAGCACTTTTACTGGCCATGTGCTCCATCCTAGATTCGTGATCATTTACAAAAGAAAACCCCACTTTTGCTAGGAGCGGCACCAATCCCATGATCATATAGATGAAGTACATTTCAAGATTTTATTACCAAGACACTATGAAACCATATTTAGCTTCATTAAGAGTATGATACTCAGCCTCTTAAGCATCAAACTGCACTAGTACCTTGGAATGGTATAATACAATTTCTAGTGCTCACAACCACTTATTAGTAACTTGTTATTACTCTTTAAACCTTTCATCTAGTGTTAGTGCTAGAAGAGAGGTTGGGTTACCATTACTAGTGGTTCTAGACAAAGGGTTTTAACCCCATTCCCAATGACGTTGCTTTCACTACATCTCTTGAGAGAGCTTTAGTGAATGGATCTGCCAAGTTGTTGAATGATCTAACATACACCACTGTGACTATGTCATCATTCAATAATTGTCTGACATATTTATGTCTTAGGCTTATATGTCTATATTTTCCATTATATATTCTATTTAATGCTCTAGACATAGTGGCTTCACTATCATAATGCAAAGAAATGGCTGCCATCGGTTTTGGCCACAACTTGATGTCTAACAATAAGTTTCTTAGCCATTCGGCCTCTTTGCATGCAGCTGCTAAGGCTACAAATTCAGCCTCCATGGTGGAATGAGTTATAATGGTTTGTTTCTTTGATGCCCAAGAAACAACTCCTCCACCCAATGTAAAAATCCATCCAGAAGTAGACACTTTGTCACATACACTGGTTACCCAGCTTGCATCAGAATAACCTTCAAGTACAGTCGGAAATTTGTTATAGGAAAGCTCTAAATCTTTTGTCCTTTTAAGATATCCAAGCACTCTACCTATAGCTTCCAATGTTCTATACTAGGACTCTTAGTATACCTAGCAAGTCGACAAACTGCATATGAAATATCTGGCCTAGTATAATGCATAGCATACATTAGACTACCAATTGCACTAGCGTATTCTAATTGAGCAATCGGCTTTCCAGAATTTTCAAACAACTTAAAGTTAGGATCATAAGGAGTGCTTACTTCTTTCACCTTCAAATGTTGATACTTGTTTAAAACTTTCTCAACATAATGAGATTGACTTAAAGAATAGCCCCCATAATGTTTCTTAACTTTAATTTCTAAGATAGTATCTACTTCTCCAAGATCTTTCATATTGAATATAGAAGATAAATACTTCTTAGTTTTGTCAACGCCTTTGTAATTAGTACCAACAATTAGCATGTCATCCACATATAAACAGATTATCACACCATACTCTTTAGTAAACTTGGAATAAATGCACTTATCAGCATTATTATATTTAAAACCATTAGAGAGTATAGCAAATTCAAACTTTTGATGCCATTGTTTAGGTGCTTGCTTTAAACCATACAAAGATCTTATCAGTTTGCAAACTTTCTTTTCATTTCCTAGTAGAACAAAGCCTTCTGGTTGATCCATATACACCTCTTCATTTAAGTCACCATTTAAAAAAGCCGTTTATACATCCATCTGATGTACACACAAATCAAATATTGAAGCCAATGCTAATAGTACTCTTATAGATATAATTCTGGCCACAGGTGCATAAGTATCAAAATAATCAATTCCCTCTTTTTGCCTAAATCCTTTTGCTACTAATCTTACCTTAAAAGTTTGTACAGATCCATCAGTTGCATATTTCTTTTGAAATACCCACATACAGCCAATTGGCTTAGAACCCAGAGGCAAATCAACTAGGATCCAAGTATGATTACTCAATAATAAATTCATTTCATCATTAATTGACTCTCGCCAAAACGACACATCTCTTGATTTCATAGCTTCACTAAAAGTTTTACGTCATCTTTTACATTTAACAAGACAGGAATCTTGTCAAGTAGAAATTTTCTATCGCGTTCAACTAAGAAAACAATAGCTTGTGAATCTATAAAATCAGAGGATAAATGTTTTTCCTTCCGCTGCCTTTGACTCCTCAATTCACTTGGAACGTCGCCTGCGTTCCTTTATTATTAGTAGAGAGTCCAGCATTGGAAATAGGCGGTGGCTCTTGGCTTAAATCTGTACTCATTGTCGAATTATAAAGAAATTTATCTTCTAAAAATTCGACATCTCTAGATTCCACAATGACGTTAGAATCTAAATCTAGCAATCAATATGCTTTTGAATTTTCAGCATAGCCTACAAACACACTTTTAAGTACTCGAGGTCCCAATTTAGTTCTATTATGATCAGGGACTCTATAAAAGGCTATACAACCCCAAACTCAAAAATACCTGAAGTTTGGTTTTCTACCTTTTCATAATTCATATGGTGATCTCTTGGATTTAAGCTAAGTTACTCAATTATGTATATGACAAGCAGCCAGTAAAGCCTCTCCCCACAAATTTTTAGGCAGTCTAGAACTTATAATCATAGCATTTACCATATCTTTTAAAGTCCTATTTTTTCTTTCTGCCAAACCATTTTGCTGCGGAGTATAAGGTGCACTAGTTTGGTGTATAATCCCATTTTCTTCACAAAATTGAGAAAAATCAATAGGGAAATATTCCCCACCTCTATCACTTCTCAAAATTTTGATTTTCTTTCCTAATTGATTTTTCACAAGATTTTTCTAACACTTAAACATATGAAATGACTCATCTTTTGTTTTCATCAAGTAAACATACACATATCTTGAATAATCATTAATGAATGTGATGAAATACCTATTTCCTCCTCTTGTTAGAAACCCATTTAATTCACAAACGTCAGAATAAACAAGATCTAACAAATCATTGTTTCTTTCTGCTTTAGGAAAAGGTAATCTGGATATTTTTGCTTGTATGCATGTTTCACATTTTTTTGAAGATTATCCTTAAATGAAATCAGCCCATGTTTAGACATAAACTGCAAAGTTTTATGATTAACATGTGCTAATCTACCATGTCAGAGAGTAGGGGTGAGCAAACGGTACAAATTCGATAATTCAGTTAGCTGAATTCGGTGAATTCAGTTATTTGACTTATAGAAATCTAAACCGCTTTCAATTTCAAATTGGCTATAACCGAATTCATTTCGCAACCGATTTTGAATTTGGAAATGGTAATGAATTCGGTTAACCGAATTCATTTATAAAAAAAAAAAACTGATTTTTTAAAAATTATTACTAATTTGATCCCCAAATTTATTCATAATTTAACACATTACTTATATTCTAATCATTTTGTGGTTTAATTTAATTGGCATTTATTTGATCACTTAGACCTAGAATCCTTAGTCTATGATTTAAGGAACACATAAAAAGTGATTAATTTAAACTAGAATAAACCTTAGACTATACAATGATTAGTGATAATTTATGAATTTATAATTTACAATGATTAATAATAAGTAATATTAGTTACAAACTTACAAATTACAATGATTAGTTATAAGTTATATTAGTTACAAACTTATAATTTATTTCAAATCAAAATAAAACTTATTTACTTACATATGTTATTGTGAAAGTCAATACACTAATACATTGATTTGCAATTCATATACATTTACTTACACTGCTTAGTTGTCTTGTCTATACTTAAAGGCTTAAGATTAGTGAATAGAGAATATGAATTTTTATGTTAAATATGTAATGTAAATTTAGAGCACATTAATACTTGCAAGTTACAGGTTACGCATTCAAATATTCAATAATTCAAACATGAATGATGTATCAAATTACCAATATCTAAATTCTAATTACCAATTATGTTTATTGTTTAATATTTAGTATTATACATATATGTATTAATTATTATCTAATTCTAGTCATGTTACTCATGTATAAAATAATAAGTATTATAGTTATGTTATATTGTTATTTATTACTATATATTTGCATTATTATAGTCATATAACAATTAACAAATACTAAAATAATATATTGTACATTATTATATATTATTATTATTATAAGTACATGATAATACCATATACTAACTATTATTAATAGCATTTACCTATTAATATAATAATATATTAGTAGTATATACTAATACTAAATAGCATTTATCTATATATTATATAATTTTATAAATTCGAACGCGGTAATGCGATACCTTATTTCATTTTACCGAATTTGAATGCAAAATCGGTTATTACCAAATTCATAATCTCATTACCTATTTCATACCATATTAGAATTCGGTGAATTCGGTATGTACCAAATTTGTACCAAATTACCAAATACCCGATTTCAAATTACCAAATTAAATTTGAATTCGGTTATGAATTCGGTATGTACCGAATTTGCTCACCCCTATCAGAGAGAATATGAAGCATCTACAACATACATAGAAATTTTATCTTTATTGATACATAGCTTGAACATTCCATCACAAGAGTATCCCTTGCCTACAAATACACCATCCATAGAGAAGACAACCTTATTAGACTCTAGTATAGCCTTTAGCTCCTTTTTGTTTAAGGCATCAGCCGACACAAGATTTTTCCTAATTTCTGGAACATGAAGTAGATTGACCAATATAAGTTTCTTTCCAGAAGTAAACTGCAAGTCTACACTTCCTTTGCCAAGAACCTTTGCTGTATTATGGTTTCCCATCAATACTTCATGACCATCAGGAACTTCTTCATAAGTCTTGAACTGGAACTTATCATTACAAACGTGGACGGTGGCACCAGAATCATACCACCAGTCACATGATTTGGTTGCAGCAGCCACATGCAACTCAGAAATCATGCCAATGCTCCAATGTGAAACCATTGTAACGATCTCAACAACATCTTGTTCAACCAGATTTGCATTTTTGGCATTGTCTTTCCTTTGTTTTTTGTTGCAATCTGCCTTGCATTCACGCTTGTAATGTCCCTTCTTGCCTCACTTATAGCAGACTCTATTCTTCTTCTTGTCCTTAGATGTACTTGCTTCTGGAGACTTTCTTTTGGAACCAGAAAAATTCTGTGAATTCTTCTCACTTAAAGCATTCACTTTAATATCAGATTCTATTTGCTTCTTTTGAAGATTTCTGGTATCTTCTTCAATACACAAATGTTTTAAAATCTGATCTATAGTGAATGTTTCATTAGTATGGAGCAACTTTTTCTTATAGTCAATCCAACTGGTTGGAAGTTTGGCTATTACTGCTCCAACTTGCAAAGATTCGGATACCTCCACTTTTAGATCATGTAACTTAGACACAATCACTTGGAGATCATGAATCCGATCCATAAGAGAAGAATTCTCAGTGATATGAAAATCAAAATATTGCATAATAAAAAATTTGTCCGCACCTTGTTTCATCGTATTATACTTGTACTCCAGCGCATTCCAGATTTCCTTTAGCAACTTGACTGCAGTATACAGATCATGCAAGCGGTCAGAAAGAGTATTCATGATGTGTCCTTTGCACAGCAACTCGTCCTCTTCGCGTTTCTTGTGTTGTGCCTTGACTTCATCAGAATCATCATCTTTAGGCGCTGGAATTTCAGGAAGTGAAGGATCCAGAACATAAGCAATCTTCAAAGTTGTCAGGAAAAACATCATCTTATCCTTCCAACAGGAGTAGTTAGTGCCGTCGAATCTGTCCAACTTGACAAAGTCCTAATTGATCACTTTGAAAGCAGATTCAGAACTTGACCCCATTGTTGAGAATAACACCTTAAGATTGTAGGAAAGTAGTAAATAACTAATTTAAACTAGACAAATGCAGAGACTTTGAGGCGTGAAAACACTTTCCTTAAGGTGTTATTTGCCTCTATATTAGACAAATTACCTCTATGATGCAACAAAGTCTAAGAACTATTAATGGAAAAAAAATGATTTAATTCTGTCAAAGTCCTACTATTTTAAAGAATTGAAGCACCTATCCAAGATACTATCAAAGGATGCAATCCTTATTGAATAGGTGTATAGGTAGTTAACCATTAATAGGTATGTCTGTTAAATGTAACTGTCATTAACCACCTCTAATTAATTATCTAAAATAAATATTTTAGACAATTAATTAACACCCTATCCTAACCAGAAAGCCCCAAGTGCCCTCTTTGAATGTGGGACAATGAACTTCAACTTTCTCATTACAAACTATTACCAACAATATGCTCTTTCTCGGCACAAAATACATATTTGTTCTCTTCCTATTGACACACATACGCATGTAAAACTACACTTTTGCACACAAATATGCACACTCAAACATCACATCTAAGTTGTTTCATTATTTTTCTATCTCTCTCATAGTTGGACACACACTTTTCTTTCTCTCTAAATATACAAACAATGTAATTTTTTAAAGATAAAAATATAATATTATCACGATATTTCAATTCAGCATTATAATTCAATTAGTTATCAAACAGCTATAATTTAATCAATTCAGCAACTTAATACTTTTAGCACTTAATTTTCAGATTTCAAACTTCAGTCTTACCAAACGAGCCCATATATTTATGTTACACATTCTTGAAAGTTATGTTACATGTTAGAATAATGAGCATAATTTGAATCATTAAATCCGGCCTAAACATCACCCGCCAATGCCACTGTTTCAACGAGTTAGCGATTCAAGTACATGTTCACTAATTGAACCTATGATGATTTGATTATAATAAAATAATATATTTAAATTATTCAAAATAATATAATCATTGAATTGGTTGTTGAATTAATTGGTTTTCTAGATTTTTGCAGTTGAACCAGTGAGTTTTTGAATAGTCATTGAGTTCCTTCCTTTTCTAGTCCAACTACCAATCTAACTTGGTTAGGTGATCAATTCATCAAATTAATCGGTTGAACCGCTAAATCAATTAGCTTTAATAACAGCGGTTAGAAATAAATAAAATGTTAGTAAACTACTATCTAATCACAAAGGCAGGGGAAGCATACATTTTTCAAACATATATATATATATATATATATATATATATATATGTATATAGACACACACACATATGCATACTCTCATGAAATAACAGCATTCCATGAGTTTGTAATGTGATGATTGAAAACGCCTGCATTTAGAGTGTCAACTATGATTTATGTGTGGGGTTTTAGCAAATTCAATCTCGACTCATAAAAAAATAAATAAAAGTTTCGAGGTTTTGAATTTTGAGCTAACACTATGAGACATAAACTCGGTTCACATATATGTTAAGGTTTCAGGCCTAGGTAGGGCTTGATCCAAGTTCACAATCGATACTTATTTATGTATTCAATATAGATGAATATTATATATTATTAAAAAAATTACATATTGATTATAATTTTTATATATTTATTATTAACCTATACATATTATATTATATAATGTACATATTTATATGAATTATTATTCTCAATAGTTTTATGGTGTAGAACTTTTTCATGAATTTCTATAACTTGACTTGTATCAAGAAACAATTGTGGGCGTACGTTCATTGGTTTAGCTTATAATTTTGGTCATGTACAGTTACTATTAATTACTAACTAATTTGTCCTTAATAATTAATGGTCTAGATAGTAATAATTAAAAGTCTTTAATTTATCAACTTTTAATTATTAAGAGTTATAATCTATACTTATCATTATCGTTAGGTGATGTGGCCACGAATCATAACCTTTCCTCTATGTTGTTTCATACATGGTGTTTTAGGGAAAAAAATGGTGAAAATTGTTTCAGCTTTTGATTTGAGAGCGTAACTTCCCCTCTCCCTTACTATGATTTATTATTAACTTGAATATTGTTGTAAAGTTTGAATTTTGAATTATGTTGTATTAACATTAAATTGAAATTCATAGATTATGAAATTTTTTTAATCAAAATCTTATTATGAAATTCACTGATTTAAAACATCGTAAACTTTCTTATTTTATTACAAAACATGTCCTTTCATCTTCTTTATTTAAAATTTCTGAAATTTTTCAACAGAATAATTACATCATCCAGACGTTAAATATTTTATATATGCTAGTTAGATTTTGTCTTAGATTTTAATTAATTAATTACTTTAGTAGATGTAATGGAAGAATTGACTGCTGATTTTTTTTTTTTTTTTGTGGAAAATGATGATATTCTTCATTAACAACTTTTATTACTTAACTGAATATATATATGTATATCAAACTCCTTTAAGCTATTTTAATTCTACACACATAGATAATAGACCATATAAACATAAGAAAACAAACCATTGAACTAAATGTATTAAACATCCATAAGCATCACATCTTGCAGTCTATGAAACGATCCTAAGCTTCAAAACCTTGAATCACAAAATTGAGATCAAATTCCTAAAAGGATCAAGGTTTTTCACTTTTTTAACAACAGACTTTTTCATAGATAATTAAAAAGGGAAAAAACAAATAAGGCCTCCATACCTATCTAGAATACAACAGCCATGAGAGAAAGCAACAATTTTGCAAAGCTTATACATCAAAAGCCACATCAAGGCTTCAAGGATTAAGCAAAAATGTACTTTCAATATGAATGTTAAACAGAAACCAGAAGGCGCGTATGTATATAAACACTTGCACTCTAGAAGCAAGTGCCAATAATTAATTAGCGTAAAAAGAGATATAATATAGGGAAATATATCTACTTTTGAAGATGATTTTGTGTGAATTTCTTGAGGTAATTTTTCATATACTCAGGAACGAAATACAAAATAATCCTCTCCTGATTATGACCTTGTTTAACAGTTATTATCAACCTATTTCTAGCAATTCCCAAATAGTAAAATAAATTCATCAAGCAATCCACCAGTCTCATTCATAAATCTAAGAAAAAAGTTCAAAAAAATATTTTGAACAAAAAATATTAAGTGGGCATTCAAGCAAGGAAGAAAAGAAGTATGAGCAATTGGATAAAGTTTTTTTTAGTAGTAGAGCAATACAACCATAAAACACATTAAGCAGAAGCAAATGAACAGTCATTTGTTCCCTTGTCCAACCCAAGGAAAAGGAAAAAAGCACAAGTTCCAGAAAGAAATTTATCCACAAGTTGTCTGATTCAGTCCAAAAAGAAAATTTATCCACAGGTCTCTTGCATGTTTGTGATGAGAAAATGGTCTTTTATTTTAGATAATACAAATCTTGAGCTACATAACCAAATGAATATTTAAACCTTGGTGACAAGGGTTACCTTATCAATTCAAGATACCCTTAGTCAAATCTATACGTAGTGTTTAGTCACTTCTATACATAGTTTTGAAAATTTTCTTTACTAATCATGTAATGAGAAGGTAAGTAGGGCTATTCAACGTCTAATAGAAAACATTTAGTGTGTTTGGATAGTAGATTATGGGGGAAAATTTTTTGAAAAAAAAAGATATTGTAACACTTTCTTATATGATGCATGTTAGATAAAAATATGGTTGGAAAAAGTGTTGATGATGTAAATAAATAATTTTTTATAAATAATTCACTATCCAAAAAAAATATTGAATTCATGTCACATCTTGTTGTATTTAGAAGTTAGTATATATTAGAATGACAATAAAATGTGCAATATATATTAATAAATAATATACAATTATAAATGTACAAGAAGTATACATCTTTAGCTATAGACACCATCTATAACAGATTGGAAACCAAAAAAATGGTAATAAGAACCAAATGAATGATATATAACTATATATTGTTTGTCTTTTCTCCTTTTCTTTTTATAGCACCTTATATACCTTAGTGGAACATTGACAAGCTTAGAACCCCTGTATTTTTGCGACTACACCATTTTTTTTTTTTACTATAAAAGAGAAGGCTCAAACCTGAAACCTCTCACTTACATTCCCTCTCGGCCTCTCCCCCAAACCACCCAACTCATTCTTTTCCTCCCCCTCCCCACCCCAACCCCTATTACTTATAATCAAGAATAATCTCCTTTAATTATTCTTTAACTGTAGAATTTTTCTCATTGTGAATCGCTTCCATCAATTAAAGTCTTATTTATAAAGCCACAAAAATAAATAAATATCTATGTACCAAATACCATCAATCTTATTCGTATCTACTTATTTGTTTGTATTATTGCTCTTAGAATAACTTTGAAGTGTAAAAAGAGAAGATGTACTAAGATTTACATGGTAAACAATGGGAGAGAGGAACTAAGTAATCAGAAAACTATGGGCAATGTGTATTTAACATCCAAAGAATCAGAAAGAATTGATCAATAGGATAACAAGAAGTATATCTTGACTATTGGCTTATTAGATTCTAAAACAATACGAATGTAAGTTTAAATTAATTTATTAGTGTAATATTGTTTTAAGTTTAAACTAACTAATAATTTGAGATTAAACTGAGGAACCGCTAAGGAACTTTATTTGGTTGGTACATATTCATATCTTTCTTCAACTCAATCATGCGATAAAAAGTTCTAAATACTGATAGAAGCAAATAGAAAAAATACAAAATTAAGTTGGCAAAAATTTTGTAGGGTGTTCATACCGAATTAAAATTCTTTTAGGGTCAATATCTCCTGAGTATGGAACAATTTAGTAAATCCAATTCGATGAGAGCCATAATTGATTTTGTACTCTACTACAGTTGTATAGAGTAGTAGAAGGCATGATGGAATTTTTTCAACAAAAAGTCAATTCATATATCTTTATAGATAACTATTTTTATGCACTGTTAGCGTAAAAATTATTTTATACTAGCAAACTTGAATATATGCTATCATGTACAAAAAGTGTATTTTAAATTTAAACAAAGATTGTGCGGTGTTCATCTAAATTTGCTAGTATAAAAATACTCTTACACTGAAAGTGTATAAAGATGAATCCTATACCTTTTATCTCATTTTTTATGATAATAACTAAGAGTGATCAACCCACTCGATTTTGGCTATTATTTATTGTGATAATGGAATTATAGCTGAACACGAGAACCATTTTATTGTGATATGGATACTTCTAACCAAATCCATATTGCATGGGCAGTTTTTGAGTATCAAGAAAAACTTGGGGAGTTAATTAGGAAGACATGAAATTGTGGAGAACAGGGAATGGCTGTGGATTACGCCCTTCAAATATATGCCACACATTCTTCTTCGAGTGCTAACTGAGACGTGGACTTCTGGCATAATGCATAACTCTCCATCTCCATTTGAAGACTTAAATAATCCAGTACCCTATATATTTCCTCCATCCCCGAGTCTAAAGCTTCTCCAGCTAAGAATGCATGCACTTTCTTCTTCACCTCAATCCAACTCCGTCCAGGGCTTTTCTTCAGCCCCACTGTCTTTGCTGAGTGTCTTACTTTAGCAGAGTCCTCCCATCTTCCCTGTGCAGCATATAAATTAGATATCAACATGTAACTCCCAGTCATCCCAGGTTCAAGACCAAAAATTTGAGCAGCAGTCTCTTCTGCAGCATCTGTATTTTTATACATTTTACAAGAGTTCAATAGAGCTCCCCAAACACATGCATTCGGTTCAATTGGCATGTTTTTCACAAAGTCAATTGCTTCCAGTACTAAGCCAGCACGGCCAAGCAGATCAACCACGCAAGCATAGTGTTCCATCTGAGATTCAATTCGAAAATCCCTAACCATCTGGTCGAAAAGCTTGCGACCCTCTGCAACAAGACCTGCATGACTACATGCAGAAAGAACAGCAACAAATGTAACCTCATCAGGTTTAAATCCTATGTTGATCATGTTATAAAAGAACTTTAAAGCAGTGTCACCAAGTCCAAGCATCCCATACCCAGCAATCATTGTATTCCATGAGAATAGATCCCTATTACCTAATCCTTCAAATACTAAATTAGCTTCCTCGGGGCAAGCGCATTTCATATACATATTGATCAATCCATTTCCTACCAAGACTTTTTTGTCTAGCAGAGTTCTGGTGACATGGGCATGGATTTCTTTCCCTAGACAATGTGCCGATAACCCCGCACAAGCAGTCAAAGTACTAGCAATTGTGACAGGGTTGCCTGCTACTTCAGCAATCTGCATTTGCCGAAAGATTTCCAAAGACTCCTCAAACCGTCCCTTTGCGGCAAATCCACTAATAACAGCACTCCAAGTTATTACATTTGGTTTTAACTCTGCATAACCATCATGTAACTTTCCCATCTGTGAGAACAGAGCAAAAGCCTCGTCACATAACCCTGATTCAGCATAGCATGATATCAAAGCATTCCAGCTGACTATATTCTTTGATTCCAACCCTGAAAATAAACTCTCTGCCTCTTTCGCAGCACAGTTTTTTCCACACACACATATCAACGAGTTTACAACAAATGAATAGTTGGAGAACCCACCCTTTATAACATATCCATGTAAGTTCGCAGCCGTGCAAAATGCATTCATATCAGCACAAACTGACAGAACCACTGCAACCGCTTCAGCCGTAACCTCAACACCTTTCTCCCTCATCATTCTGTACAATCTTAATGTCTCCTCACCACTCCCACATTTACCAAAACTTGATAACAAAGAAGTCCAAGTCACAGAATTCGGCTCCCACCCTTCTAATTCCATCCTATCAAACATCTTAGAAGCATTTTCACAGTCAGAATTATTTGCAAAACCAGACACCATAACATTCCATGAAATTTGAGTTCTCACAGGCATTCTATCAAACAATTTACACGCAATATCCATTCGCCCAATCTTTCCATACATTCCCAACAACTCATTGACAACATGCATGTGATCTCGGAACCCCAATTGGACCACGTGGCAATGAACACTCGTACACAGTTTATAGTTACTTTCGCCCACCATGGCCCTACCGCTAGCCTTTACAATTAAAGGAAAACCAAACCCATCAGGCAAAACCCCAACTTTTCTCATCTCACAGTACAGCCTAAGCGCCTCGTTATACTCCCCCTGCACTACATTAGCCCTTAATATGGAGTTCCACAAAAGCATATTTCTCGTAATGAAACTTTCATCAAGCGAAGAAATTGTGTCAAACACCTTGCGTGCATCCTTAAGAAGCCCAAATTTTGAGTACACAGATACAAGTCTGGCAGCCAAGAAAGGCGACAAAAACGTTGAAGTGTGAATGATCTGAGAGTGGGTTTGCTTGAGTTGTCTGAGATGGTCTCCATTGATGCATTGCTGAAGAAGGTGATCAAAGAAATCCACAAGCCCACTATCAGCCGCATTGATTCTAGTCTTGCTATTTTGCCCAATAGATGGAGTGGTGAGACAACGAGAAAGGGAATGGAAGGGACGCAATACTGAATTTGATGAATGAGAAGCTATAGTGACAGCAGCATGAAGCATTAATTCACATTTCAGGGTTGTAAATATGCATAAGCAGAATAAGAAACACTACTCCATATCTGTTTTTGACATCCACCCTTGTACGAGTTTGGAGTTTCCTGTCCAAACCTTGGGAGTCATGGCTCACCGGCATAAACTTGCATAAGAACAGAGTAGCATATTGCCAGGCACCATTTCAGATAACATGACAATAAAAAAGGCAGAGACCCAAGGTGAGATGGGCTACGCTGCCCTGGTTGCAGCAAATATTTAGACTTTCAAAATTTAAATAACAGTAAAAAGCGGAGGGTAAAGAAAATCCGAATCCCAGGCAGTACACTGTCGACTGATTGAGAAAAAAATGACACACCAACGAATGAACTGTCGAGTGATTGAGAAAAAATGAAAAAAAAAAAGTATGGGTTACCAGGCGTGGTTACAAGTAAGTATACAATGCTCAACATTTAGGTGGTAGCTCGCAGCCTTGACACAAAGATGCATTAGACAATAACAATGGTAGAATGACAGAATACTAAACACTGCTCTGGTAAAATAGAAATTCATATTGAATAATCAAAATTGCATAATGTACAGTTTACATACAAAATGTCATTCCCATTGGTTTTATAGCAAATCACCATGGGGAATCTTTTTTCGCCTATTGCACTATGTACTAATGAAATTAGAGCCACTGGACTCATAAGAAAAGAAAATTAGCAAAAAGAAAAGATAACTAGAAAGATTCCATGTATTTGATTGGCCAAGTCCTGTCCTACACATCTTGAGGGATCCTCAAATTATCTCTGCCTTGCCACTGATTAGGAGGACAATTTTCCTCTGAAAAAGCAGTCCAAAATTTTCAAAACACGGGAAAAAACTATCTGCAAAATTTGTGGTCCCCCGGACAGACAGTTTCCGGCAAATATCCAAAAGCCAAACAGCTAGGAGAAAACTGCCCACTTTGCATTGATCCTCAATCATGCATGAAATCCTACTTGATACCCGACGAGAAACCATGTCTTGGGGGGAAGCCAGCCTGATGCGTTCTGAAAGGCCTCCCATTACTGAAGTGTCTGTTGTCTGACGGAGCTGCACCAAGAATCCCAGAAGCGTTTGGATCAGGTATACGCGTACCATTACTCGAGAGTCTTTGATAAGGAGACTGAACAGGCTGAGCTTGGGATGCATCAGCTTCAGCTCTTCTCCGTCGTTTCCAAGCTTCAAATTTTTCTGTATCAATACCTCTGTCCATTAGAGCGGAGATCTGATCCCCAGGTACAGAACCATTCAAATGTGAAGGCCCAACTCCAGTTAGCGGTTGCTCCTGTTTAAGTTTCGAATATATCTGATGAAGCCTCTCGCCTGACAAATTTGAGAAGCTGGAGACATAATTCCATAAGCGTGTCCTCATCCCTGTGAACATAAAACAATTAGTACCAGAACTGCTGGAAATGCAGAAAATAACGATGTTCATCCCCTTGGGGACAAGCTGGAAAGAAGAGGATAGGAAGGAGTTTAAAAACAAACATACTCTCTTTTTTATATGGTCCCTCCTCATATTCCAGGACAACTTGGTCAATTCTCCGTCCAAGAAGCTGTAAGTAATTCCGAATTTTGGAAAGCACCTGATATCACCAGATATTAAGACAACCTTCCAATGCTACATCAAGAAGAGAAACATGAGATGAAAGACAGTAATTAAGTGCTAAACCAACCGTTTCTTTGGGGAGATCGGCACTGGTACTCTGCAACCTCTGTAGACGTTTGAGAGTTTTTTCCTCATCAACCATGACATCTTCACACCATTCCCTCCATTTCACTTCCTTGAACTGTTCATATACTTCTTCATTATCAGACATCTCACCTTCCTCTTTAACTAAAGGCTCAACTTTTTGAGGTTTTGTAGCTTTGGCCCTATTTGTCTGAAAGTTCTGACCAGGAGAATCGGATTTCCCCTGTCTGCCTTTTCCACGAGCTACTGAAACATTTAACAGAGCTCCTTTTTGTTTCTTAGAAACCTTACGGCCCATTTTGATGTTAGAATCCTTGCCGCCAACAGCCACAAGTTCCTGTTAACGAGTATAGACTTAATTACACAAGTTGACAGATACTTAAGTTGCTCCAAATGCAACCTAAGAAGCAACTGGTCAAAATACACTTCTCAGTAACTGCCAATAACACAATAGAAGGCATGAGATCAGCGACAAAACTTCATAGCAGTATAAAGTAAGAGATGAGGCCTCAGGAATTTGACAGTTTGATTCTTGGAAACCAGCAGTATAAAGTAAGAGATGAGCCTTAAGGAATTTGACAGTTAGATTCTTGGAAACCAAACACACAGTTGACAAATAAAAGACTTTAGCCAGATAGTGAAGGGCTCAGTTCAATGGCCAACTTGAATGTGCAGTTTCAGAGCAAAAATACTACAGGGCACTTTGCAGCCAGATTTTGGACAGGGTCATACAACATTTTGGGTGCTTAGACTGAGCCAAGGGGGAAAAAGCCCTTAGATGTTATAAAGGACAACTAGGAGAACCTGACAAACTAGCTAATTAGAAAGCAAAGTTGATCGGCCACATTAAGTTACAGGTCCTTTCCTGTAGACAATGAAAATTTCAAAAAAGAAGAAAGGAAAACATTTTCAGATTCATTATTTTAGCATTCTGTTTTGTTATTTCTAATTTTCAGTTAATAGAGACATGCCATCTTTTCCTGAACTACAAATTTCAGTTAACAAAAGTTTCTGCACACCTTTTATGCTTCCTTAGGTGCATGGTGCAAACAAGCTCTAGATGTGGAGCCTAAAGGTTTTTAGGAGTGATTTCTAGAGATTTCCTTATTTCTCCTTCTTGCTTCCAATTCACTACAGTTCTCCACAATTTTCAGCTTTTAATTGCTTACCCATATTGCTAAAGAGTGTCTAAACAAACCTATCAGCCCCCCTTTAGCTTGCTGCGGCTTCATACTCCGTGCAACCTTCCCTCCAACAATAAGCATGCCACAAAAGCTTGCAATAGTAGCTCAGGAAGGTAATGATCAAAATACCAGACATACAAGAACTATGAAAGATTTGACAAACCACAACGAAAGATCAAATATAGCAGAGTCCCACTGTCTTTTTCACACGTGTATGTCTAGAACCAGCAATCTCAGATGTCATGGAAGGCATGAGTAGAAAAGCCCCAATTAAATAAATCAACAGGTTACTACTCAAAGATAATGCTTTTCCTCACTGCTTTTCAATCAAAGAATGGTCCAAAAATATCTCTGTTCAGTGTGAGGTAAAAACATTACAATTGTTTCTTTTGATAAATGACGAGTGATCCCTTATTTAACCATACATCAACGAAAAACAAATTTTTTATCACTACATATACGAGTACTTAAATCGTTTGATGTTGAATACATCAGTACTTTTCTCAAATTTATCAACCAATATGTACGTTGTCTTCCAAGAAGAATAACAACAATGAAGGAACAAACTATTCAATCAATGCATTCTTTGACATTAAAAACACCAGTGTTTTTATCAAATTTATCAAGCATTATCCACATCATCTTCCCAACAAAAATAATGTCAATGAAGGAACAAATTGGTCAATCAATCTTTACTTTTTAGTAAGAATAAAAATTTTGAACGACCTATAATAGAATGGGAAATATTGACAGGCAGGAAAAAAATGAACTTCTTCCAACATATCTAATATCTGCTTTCCCTTTTCCACCAGCAGTAGAAAAAATGAATCAATCAATTAGATTATCCAGTATCGAATCAACACCAAAACAACAAAATGCTGAAAGGATGACAAAGCTTGATACTAGCATTGCTGAGTTACAAATGATATAGCCTACCATTTCCAACAATTGTGAACCTCGTTCCTTCAACTGAGGAGCACGTGGCAAGAATGTCTCATGGTGCTGAAGTTCCACCGGTGCAATCTTTTTTGAAAGACCAAGTTTCTCATCTAATCTTATTTTCTCCCAATTGCCAAAACCATGGTAATGGATTCCCAAAAGCAGCCTTGCATCATCCTCTGATAAGATGAAGATGCATATATGCATCCATCACTAAATTTCCACCAACAACTAAAGATAAGGATAGAGAAACTCCGAAAGACTAAAAACCTAATAGAGCACTTACTCTGGTTCCAGCCACAACCTTTGGACCACGTGGCTGGTTTGAGATAAGCCAGTGCTCGGAATTGAGAGATTGGATCTTCATACCGGCTAATGCGCTTTGCTAACAGTTGAAGCTCCTCAACGCGACTTAGTAGCTCATCTGCTTTTACAGGGACTCCAAAGAAATCCAACAAAGGACCCTACAAAGATTAAAGAATTCATATATTAGCTTATGACAGGTTTGCAACTCTCAGAACACAAATCACGCATCATATAGGCAGGAATCAAAACTTAATAATTGGTAACGATGATAAAGGAACCAACTTTTGGATCAAAGCTTTCTGCTTTCATTGCTTCTCTACAACCATCGACCAGAGCATCATAAAGTTCAACCTGTGCC
The DNA here is from genome assembly GCF_003713205.1 of Coffea eugenioides. Taxonomy (NCBI): domain Eukaryota; kingdom Viridiplantae; phylum Streptophyta; class Magnoliopsida; order Gentianales; family Rubiaceae; genus Coffea; species Coffea eugenioides. The sequence continues at coordinate 31,935,664 of NC_040035.1, read as the reverse complement.
TCAGTCGGAGCAGCTTCAACTGCTCCGCCAACCTCTCCCACTATTAGGCTGATCTGGCTGTCATTCCCAAACTTTTTAACCTAGTTGAAGAACAAATTCAATAAATTACAGGTATAAAACCATCATTCTGGAGGAATCGGAAAAGGATAGTAACAGGGAAGTAAATAGCAAAAAACAATTCATCTAAGAAGATAGTCATAAGGCACATCAAATCAGAAAGGCCATCAACGGATCTTAAGCCGCCAGGACATTTCCCAAGCAGTGCTATTAACCAATAATATGCAAAATACCAGGATAATACAACAAAATTCACCAGACCAGACTACAACTGTAACGATACAAAAGAGCTTACTGCACGGAAAAATCGCGTAGCATCTCTCTTGGACAGGTTCCCATAGGACCAGCCTCTTACTTGAGCAGTAGCACCCTCAATGACAGGTGGTGAGTAGCCAGTATCTGCCTTGCGACGCTTTGATAGCCTTTCCTGGGATTCCATTCCCCTTTTCTTCCTTTTGTTGGTACTTTCAGGAGGATTTGCCTCTGCATAGCTCTTAATATTCCGAGCAGCACGAGGAGCTAGAGCTTCCTAATTTCCACATCAGCAGTAAAATAAAAGCAGCATCAGTAGAGGAAAATCAAAATTAAGCAAGAATGGCAATCACATGCATACTTCAGCTTGAGCAATTGCTTCCGGCTTTATCATGCGGCTCCAAAAACTCCCATCATCTTCAGCACTGCAGAAATTTGCAACCTGAATGCAGTGGCAGAAAAAGAATATGAAGCTAACATGTAAATATAACAAAAGTGTACAACTGTTGGCAGAAAAGGTTGAAAAAGGCCAAATTGAGAAAAGAACAAAATGAACTATACAAAACATGGTTGCAATAGGAAAAAAAAATAACATATCAAGTAGAACATTGAGATGACTTTCAGATCAGAGACAGAAAAGTGACAGGATTAAAGAAACTTTAAAACCACCGATATGATAAACAAAAAGAAAAGATCTTGTAGTCATCTAAACCATAAGCAGGCACACTTGCCTTAAAAGCACTGAGAAGTTCGTGTCCTTCCTCCTCACCAGCTCCCGTCTCTTCAACCTTTTCTGCTCGTTCAAGAATTTCATCAATACTCATATTTAGGAGCCTCTTTTTGCTTTCTTCGTCATTTCTGTCTTCTTTAAATAATTCCTCTGCTCCAAACCTCAAGATCGCCGAAAGCTCATTCTACAATCAACAAACCAAAACAAGGTCAAGCAATTACGAAAGGGGCTATACAAGACCAATTTCATTCTACTCCTCCCATCCTCCTCTATCTGCAGGGGCAGATGTTGAGGTGGGAGGGCTGGAGGAAGAGCCTTATTCAAGAGGTTCAAAACAGCACATAGAAATTAATAACCACAACAACAGAGGTTCATTCTCCAAAAAGCTAGAACACCAATTATTTTCTAGAATCCATTTTGCTTCATATAAAAAGCAAGTAAAATGGAGAACAATCAAATTGAACATTGATGAAGCATACGCACTTTGTCAAAAGCACTCCCTTTCTTTGCTTCTTTCTTCTCCAATCGACCCTCAGCATTTAGTTTCTGAATCACCAAATGATCAAGGACCTACATACAATTCGTGAATATAATAAGAAACATGCGCAATAGCACAACAACAATAATTCTGATTGATGAGTTGACTGTTCTATGACAAAGAAAAACATATAACAGATTATCATAGGACAAGCACTTGCAGCTTGCATGTACAATCTGTGTCTAACAAGCACAATAAAAGTTGATGATATACAATGCAATCCAAGAGCAAGAATATAGACTTAAAATTGGTGTACCATCTTCTTCTTAGCCCTCTCCAAGATATCTTCCTCCACACTCTTACTTGTCACAAACCGGTAAATGTTAACAACTTCTTGCTGCCCAATCCTATGAGCTCTACTCATTGCCTGATCCACAAGGTTGATACATAAAATGACAACAAACTTTAAAGAACAACCAAAAGGTTAAAGCATTATTATGCAAAAGGAGATGTGGAAATCTCAATAGAAACCTGCAAGTCATTCTGAGGATTCCAATCTGAATCAAATATGATAACTGTATCAGCTGTTGCAAGATTAATACCCAGGCCACCAGCACGTGTAGAAAGAAGAAAACAGAAATCATCACTTCCAGGGGCATTAAAATGGTCCATAGCCTGCTGCCGCAACTCAGCCTTTGTACTACCATCAAGCCTTTGAAACTGGAACCCTTTAAATGACAAATATTCTGCCAGTATATCCAGCATCCTAACCATCTGTGCTTCAAATAGATCTCAAGTCATCTTGTGAATCTGAAGATAATGAAAGATGGCAGCATGGGAAGGGCCAAAAATGCATGCCCTAAAACAATAGTATACTCAAATCCAATCTCAAACAACATTATGTGGAGGGCTAAATTAATCACATAACCAGAGATCCAAAATTCCACACAAGGCAGTTGTAACTTTAACCGTATGAACAAGCAAATCTTACCCAAGCATCGACTTACTGCATCAAGCATCAATTGCCAAAGCAAGAAATCCCCAGCACAGAAGCAAATTGATAATTCTATCTAATTTGTTCAATATTATTTCTTATCAGTCCATGTTAGTAACTAGTGACATACTAGATTCACTAATCCTTTGGTAAAATACTAAAATGCACATGCACAAGAGATCAAAATGTGAATCTGAAAACTTAACAGTTACTACAAGACAAACCTTAAAGATACAGAGTCAGATTTATATCTGACATTAGAATCAATAAGACATGGGAAGCTCCGAACTTGTGATGTATAAGAGTACCAATTTCATACATCTCAAGATTTTTATTGCCAGCCAAAATTGAAAATACTAAGAAAAATTATTTCATTATAGGACGAGAGCCAAGTCTGATTTTATCCAAGTTTAATTACTTCAAGATTGAGTAACAATGTTCAATTCAAAATCAATTTGGGCTAAAAACAACTTGCAATGCAGCCCCAAAAGCATGATAAATAAATATACAATTCCATCAAGAACCATGCCTAACCAAATTATTGAATTTGAATAATGATCTGCTAACCTGAGAAAAAATTAAGACACGATGTTTGGTCTCATGCAGTCTATTCAGCAATTTATCAAGTATAACTAGCTTCCCACTGCTTAGCGTTATTCTCTCCAGCTTAGCGCTACTAAAAAAGTTTGTGTCCCCACCATAGCCATGGTCTGCACTTTCAAACAAAAATGGATGATTGCAGCATTTCTTCAACTCCACCACTATATTTAAAAGTGAAACCTGCAAATTTGGAAAACATCAAGCCTGCTGCTTTCAGACGAAATAAAAACCACTAAAAAAATCAGTATAGTTCTCCATTTTTAAGTTAAAAAGCATGCATCATTGAGCACGTATATTCTCTATTTAGAACTCCAGAGATTGCGCATCAAAGAAATAGAATAAAACGAAGTAATCATGCCATCAATAAACTGGAAGGTGGTTGAAATCGCACTGAAAAAGAAACAGCACTGTAAATAGGAATGAGTACACCGAAATGACAATAAGTTTATGACAAATGGATGGAACCATTCAAATTCAAACTTGCTTTGTGCAATTTGATTATCTAAATCTCTTCATTGTAATTGGGTGTCAGAAGTGACCTGATTTCCGCGGACACCTTTATTCAAATCATGGAAGTTGCGCTCCAAGATCCACTTATAGTACCTAAATATACAATGAAGGCCAAGAAACCCATAAATCATAAGACAGCTGCATGTCTTATCAGGAAAACAAGATAGGTACAGGGAAGCAGCATACTGTTTCTGGAGTGGAGACATCTCAACCCTTAGTATGCGCTCAATCTTAGGAGGTAAGGACTTCTCAACATCCTTGATAACTCTTCGAAGAATGTGAGGTCTCAATTCCATATGAAGATTTGCAAGCTACAATGAGATTTGGCATGGGCTTCAGATTAATATAAATCAGCATTTTAAGAAATTAACCAAAAAGCTCAGTCACAATCAATGGAAAATAGTACCTCAATTTCATTAAATGAACTAAGATTTTTGTAGTTTTGAACAAACTCATCCTTACTAGAGAACTTGTTGGCATCAAGAAAATGAAGCAAAGCCCTGTGATATGATAGATTAACAAAAAAATTAGCAGGCACCCATACACTGAAAATATACGGGCAGAAAATAGCTGGAACAGCCATGAATTTCTTATTAGAGGGAAGGTGAAGGAATGGAAAGAGAAAGCCACTTTCTTGTGCACGTTTGTGTAACAAGAAAAATTGGGAGGAAAAATGGGTAGTTAGTTGTAGTTATTGAGAATATTGTTAGTAACTTACATTTTTCTTCCAAAATCCTGCAAATTTTGCAGGACACATAAGTCCAGGAAACTGAGGGAAAGTGTAGGAAAAATTTATATGTTTCCTGCTAAACAAACACTCAAAGGGATAACCAACTTTACTTCATTCTCCCACACTTTTCCTTGTAAACAAACACTACCTACACCCAAACAAATTCAAAAAAGAAGACTGTTGCTGGTTCTGTTTGGGTGAAAGATAAGCTAATGAAGTCAAACCCAAATGCTACTGTCCTCAAAATGTCAGGTGGACGACATGTACAATTTGGCACAGAGGAAAGAATTAATCTATCCTCAATTGCTCTGTTCAGTTAAGTCACCGCCCAGTGAATCGCTTTTAATGGTCAGATCTAACATTTCCTACTTGAATTTAACAGGGTCTGATAAACTGAAGGAATATGATCTACAAACTTCAATAAACAAATGGTTGTTAGGCAATGTTAAGAAACTTACCATAGCTCTTCCACACTGTTCTGCAATGGAGTACCAGTAATAAGCAACTTATTCTTCGTGCTAAATTCCTGTCGAGTCATAGTGCAGAGTTATAATAAAACAAACAAATATAGTAACTTATGCAATCACACTGTCAAAATATTATTTGTACCAAGAGTGTTGTATACAGAGAAGCTTCACTGTTCTTCAGCCTATGTGCTTCATCAACCATGAGATAATTCCACTTAATTTTTGAGAGGACAGCTTTGTCCTTCAGTAACACCTCATAGGTAGTCAAAAGTGTATCAAAATTTATATTCCTGCCAGTTTTCTTTTCATTGTAAAATTCATATTGCTGACAAACCTGTAATTCCATAGAAAATGCAGGACAAATAAGTATTAAAAAGATGATACAAAATGACATTCCTGAGCGACATAAAGAACTATTCCATTGTGGGAAAACTCAGGGACAAACTACATAAATCCATCTCCGACAAAGACTAAAATTAAGAAATGTCTTTTCCAGCAGAACCATTTCATGTTATAGTCTGATATACTCCAATTTGTCGTTAACAGAAAGCTCATATCCTTCACCACCAGAGGCCACTCTTAACATTCTATGATCACTCAATGTATTGTCAGATGATACACATTTACTTGCACAGTATCGCTATCAAATTCCCTAGCTCAAACACAGAAAAAGAAAGCTTGCTGTGAGTGAAAAAGAAACCTTCACTGTCTAGTTATGACCACATGGCAGTCACAGGAAGGACAGGCTAACACTAGGCAACCTGAGATGCATTTCTACTAGTAGTTCTCTTTAATTAGGAATTAGAGCAGGTTTTCCAGTGACGTTCGGCTAAGAAACAGAATTCTCAGCAGTGAAACCAAAGTTTATGGACCTGAATACCATGAACTATAGAAAGAAAAAATTGCTAGTATCCAAAACTGAATCGATTTCCAAGTGGCTTGTCCATTTTATTATCAAAGAAGTAGGATAAGTAGCTGAAGATACCTCACGGCTTGCACGGGTTCCAACGTACACAATAACATTCATGTCGGGAAGCCACTTTCTAAATTCTTTTGCCCAATTAGACAAAGTTGATAATGGAACAACAACAAGAAATGGTCCCTGAATTTGCTGCGCATTCTGCAAGAAACAAAGGATAATTCTGTTAGAGATGATAAAAGAATACTAAAAAAGGACCACGAGAAAGAATATGCAAAGTACCTGCAGAAATCCAAGCATGGACACCGACTGGACAGTTTTACCAAGACCCATTTCATCCGCTAATATAACATTTGTATCATTTCTCCAGCTATTAAATGAAATATTGAACCAAAAAAAAAAAACCACTGCAAACATGAGTTTACAAGTAAACATAAACACGCCTAATCCATTAAATTGCATGTCAGACCACAGGTGCCAAAATCTTACCTGTTAACAAGAAAATTCAGACCTTCAAGCTGATAATCTCGAAGTTTTCCTCCTTTCAACCACTCAGGCTGTTCATCAAGCTTTCGCAAACTTCCTAATAGAGTAACCATTTTTGCTCTAACTTTAGTATTAATACATGAGACAGACCATAACAAGTTATAAATGAAACACGTAAGAGAACCACATACTAATTAAAAATAAAGATTCATGTCTAACCTGCAAGAAATACCATACAAGCTTTAAAGAAACTATCATATGAATAATGGCTAAATATTGCTATTGATTTGTCAAAAACATGCCACTTTAATATTTGTTGTTAAAAAAAGCTTAATAAAACAACAGCATCAGCGGCCAGGAACAATAGAAACTATACACACCACTAAAAATTAAAGCTTCTAGAAGTTATCCAAACAAAACAGACAAGTTTCGAAATAGCTAGTTTCGATATCACAATCCAGAGGTCAAAAAGCGATGAAAATGTAAAATCTAATATCTATAAAGCATGTGAGTGAACATCAAGATTCTGTTAGTAACAATATAAGCCTTTTAATTAAAATTCGAATGCCCTGCTCATAACATCAAACCTTGAAATTAAAAATTGAGAAAGAGAGAAAGCACCAAACCTTAATTAATATGGCAGCAACCTTCAAGCTTTTGCCATATGCTAAATATGGTGTTATATTGCACAATGTAATGTATTAGTTCTATTGTGATAACCATCTTCACCTTGAACACTTGAAAATTAATCACTACCCTATTCCCAGGGAATGCAAATTAAAACTACAATTCTCTTGCAGAGTAGATTAAAATAATTCCCCTGGTCATAAAATCGAAACTAAAAATATTTTCCACCAACCACCTTCATACTATTGTCATGCTAAATATGGTGTCATTTGTTACATCATGTAATATAAGTTCATCTTCACATCGGACACTTAAAACTCTAACTGCTCATGTAATACTAGGCTACCTAAAATACAAATTAGAGTTACAGTTCCGTTTGCATGGTAGCTTAAAAGAATTCCAATATGGAAAACTAACAAGGTCATAAATCACTTTTAAAACAAGTGACAAAAGTGGAAGTACGACATTATATCCCCAGAAAAATAGGAAGGATAATAAAAAATTAAAAAAAGGCCAAAAAACTCAGCAAACACAACTAACAAATAAAGTATAAAAAGGGAGCATCATAGTTTAGCACAGTACAGCTGAAAATAAAACAAGACAGAAAAATTGCTTTCCATCCCAATTGTCTCCCATGATTTCATGTTAGCTATAATCATTTTTGCTACAAAAATACATTTTCCCTTTTAAACTTCATACCATTCACATCCAATTGGTGATTTTTTCTTTAATTAAGATAAAAAATTTTCCAACTGCAAACACATTGAAGCCAGACACATTACTAGCCTCCCCAAGACAAGATCAGAGAAAGAAACCGAAAAAAAATGGAGAAGGAAAACGAACTGTAAAGCAAGGATGCAAAAGTCAGAAATGATATTGACAAAATAAGCTAGCTTATATACAAAACCATCACACCTTTGCTCTTTCTGCGCTGTAAATCCACTGTTGCTCCTTGGATCATTATAGCAGCCTCACGGGTCTGTAACCAATAAGAGCTTTTCATTACACATAGAATCAGTATAAAACACACAAATCAAAAGCAAAAGAAAAAGAGAAAACAATCACGACAGATATGCTTTTGCCGATCTAATTGCTAACACACTCGAGTGCAATTGAAAAAATTGGAATATTTTAATAACACTGCCAAATTCATTTCCTATGCTGGCTATATACAAGTCAAACAAAAGAAATGGAATGAAGACATGCACTCATCTAAGGGAATGAAGGTACACATGAATAAGGAGAATTAAGTCACATATTCATATGGGAAGCCAGAAAGAAGTTAGTATAAACTAACAGAGAGGGAGCAAAAGGAAAGCAGAAAATAATATGTTATTGTCCACATTTGACAGTGATATGCAAAATTGCAATAGAGCAGTATCATAATTGCACCATGGCTTAAAATCAGCATTTGATGTCTACATTCTAGGGTGATTGTTATATGATTTCTTAGATATTCTGGAATTAGTTACCTTATGAAATAACTTTCACAATCTAGATGAGATAAAACCAATCGTCCCTTATCACTGATAATAAAGGAATTATCCAGCTAAAAAATTGTCACTTTGATACTATATTGACCCAAAAGAAAAAAACAAGGTGACAAATATCAGACATCACATTCAGGAAACATCTCATAAGAATTTCAGATCCAACAAAGGATCAGAACTGACAATCAATATACAAGTCAAAAAGTATTTCAGCCAATAAAAAGGTCTTAAAAAAATGATGTTAATTATATTTGATATGAAGAATAATCACTCAAAAGTTGCACTGACTTCATTCGAAACTTTTTCAGGACTTTGATCAACTGTTAAATCATTAGAAAATCAATTGGAGATTGTACATTACAGCTATTGTTCTTGATTAAGTGCAATTATTGCCTCAAGATTAGGACTAGCTCTTCAAAGTCCAAAAAACAAGCAATTTTGTTACCTCAATTTTAAAGTTCAAACAAATCCTGAAATGAGTTCAGAAAAAAGTCTTTTACACACTATTTAGCAGTGAAAGTTCCTTTCCATACAAATTTTTTTAAGGGAAATGAAATGATTCAAGTAAAGATGGACAGAAATAAGATAACACATAAGAAAATTTTCAAGGATGCAAGCTATGAAATCAAACTAAACAAGCAAACATATGAAGTGGAAGCAATGAGCATAGAAAAGTTTAATGCAACTCAAACTGAGATTAGACAGTTCATAAAACTGATGCCGTCATCACCCTTACCACCTTTTAAGATTGGAAGGAAAATTAAACAAAACCCAACATTATATCTTAAAGAATGCAAACCTTGTATTCATCGATAGCATCTTGAGCAAATGAAATATCAACATCCTTCTCCCTACAATAGTGGAACAAACCCAATATGTATTTAAATCCAGACTGAATGGTGAAAAAAATGATAAATAAACAATGACTGACATAAAAAATGCAGCACCAACAGGAACCCACTGAAGATATACCATCTTTAGTAGTCAACATAAGAACACAAGATGGGGATCAACACCCTAGAAAAGTCATTAAAAAATTTTACTTATTTCACCCTAGATGATAAACTCCAGAAAATGAAGCATTCAAAATTACCAAGTTGCTTCAGCATACGACAGTCCTTGCCATTTAACTAAATATTCTGGCACCACATCACCGGAGATATCTTTGGTGATTCTTTCAGCAATGATTCTCTCCACCTGAGTTTCAATTACCCAATTTCATCATGAAAGGCTCACAGATGTTCACCCAGGAAACTGATTCTGAAAGTTACCTGACTATTTTGCTTGATAATGTCCAAGTCCATTTCCTTGCTCACATCATTCACCTCAATCTACCAAAAGTAGAATGTGATAAAAGAATTGAGGTAATAAGAAGAAGTCAGAAGTTCTGGAAGTATAATCAAGACAAAAACATTATGTATCCAAACTTGAACAATTATTGAAGAAGATAAAGATCAACAATCAATTCAACCTGGGACGATGTACTGGAATTATTCAGCGTCCAGACACTTCAGTAGACAAGCATAGACCATCTAAGTAGAAACTAAAGGCTCCATCATATAGTTTGTGAACATTATAGCATTTCCATACAAAGCTAAATCATGTTAGATAAACAAGTAACTTTGTCCCAGGTCAGACAACGTTTCTTCAAAGAACTCTAGAGTCTAAAAGGAGGGATCACTAATGAGTCTAAAAAATCAGTATAAGTCCATTTCTTGATTCTAAGCCTCTTTTCAAAGAGTTAGATGAAAACTTAAAAAAGCAGCAAAAAGACAAGAATTAATCCTCAAATAAAAAGGAAAACAATTAACATGGCAAATTCCGTCTCTATATTCAATATTAATCAACAAAACCATTTTTGTCAACACTACAGAAGAAATTAAACATATTAAACTTCCAATGACATCCTTTACCAAATAGCAATTTTAAACCTTGCTGTTGTGATAGCATTCCATATAAAATGCATGAAATGAGTTCACTCACCAAAGTTCATCCAATTCGTCCAATCGCATAAACAAATATTCTCTTTAATCAATAGTTTAACATCAATATAAATATTCTGCTTAATCAACAATTTACATCAATATACTGCAAGAGGCTACCTCTTCACGAGATACTTTCTTCCGGTACCTCACATCTTCAGTAACTTTTTTGGTATAGTTCACAACCTTTTTAAAACCACTGAGCTGCAAATAAAAAAGGTAAGGAAAGATTAATAAGCTGTTGGCTAAAACTGCCATATTTGAAAATGATTTTCAAATAACACAGCATCTCATAACAGTAATTATACCAAACTAGAGTTTCCAATAATCGTAAATCTAATGACTAACATTTTGCAAATCAGAGAATGATTTCCATTGACAGTGCAAGTGTGACTGGCCTTTCCATTTTATCAGAAACTCCATCTGATTCCAATCTGGTTCTGAGTCAAACAAGTGACTTAACAGAACAGGTTCTGTTGATTTGTTGTTCCTTAAAGCTTCCTCCGCCATGCCCTTTGGCTGATGCCACAATACCTTTTCAATTATGTCACCATCTTCATCTTCAAATTCCTCCTATCATTGACCAAGTAGATAACAATAATTACTTAAACCTTTCCAGATACACTGGTGATACAAACAAATATACCATAAAAGAAAATCAATGCTGCAAGGCCATCTAAACCTCAAGAACACACAGACATCATCCTTACAGAAAAAGAACATTAAAAGCAAGAAACAGAAAAGGTTGATTATCAAGATCATCAGAAGACACCAACTGCTAAAAGAAAGCTTAAACCTTTGCATAAAATTGCTGAAAAGCATTCAACTTGTAAATAGGCAAAATACAGGCAAATTAACCACACTCAAGAGTTTGATAACCATAGGTACAAACTCAGATGCAGCTAGTAAAGCAGCATGAAGGGGACTAAAAGCACTCCTAGATCCCGACCACAAAAGAAAACTTATACAATAATAATAATAATAATAAATTCTGTACAAAAGTTTTAAAAGGTGTTATCAATAGTTGGAATAGAATTTCAAGGACCCATAAAAAGATAGTCAAATGTTGTTATTGCATAACAAATGAAGAACAAAGAAAAACAAAAACAACCAAAATGGTTGCCATTATTCAATGTGTATTTCAGCTCTTCCAATCACCTTATAAAACAAAGCATTTTTGCAAGTCCGACCACCAAGGGACACTAAGCTCAATGATTTCAGAAGTTATAATCAGATTACCAAAGAATTGAATAAAGTCTCAAGAACTTAAAAAAAATTTAGAGACAAAATCTAGAACTCCATATACTAGTGTCAAACTCATAAATTGAAAGTCACAAAACTAAGAAATGAACCAGGAAGAAAAGTTAAAAGCTTCCATTTGAAACCACATGTTTACCTTCTGGCCTTTCTTTTTCTTGCCTTCATCAATTTCTTCACTTTCTTCACTTTCAGCATATGATACTTTACGCACTGAGCGACTTGAACTTCGAAGTTCGTTGATCCTATTAGAACTGCTAACTGATGCTGATCGACCGTCATTCTTCCTCCGGATCTGTGTGCCTCTCCTAGTCATGCTTCGGAAATCCTCTTCGCTATCATTCTCTGAGTCCTTTTCCGATAACGATTCTTCATCAATTGAAATTCTACCTCTTTTTTGCCGACTAGATGACATGACCGGTTTAACTTGTCTGGTAGACTTCACACTTCGCCCACCCTTGCTTTTTTGCCTGGCCTTCGGCTTGCTATAATACACATCTTCTTCATCTGAAATATTCAGATCATCCTCATCCTCATTGTTATCAGATTCATCAGACTCTTCAGCACCCCAGTCTTCATCTTTTTCCTACAGAGAGATGCAAAAAAATTACTCAAAAAACGTTTACATCTTCATTCTATACCAGAACAAAATCTCTTGTGCTGTCAAAAGACAGTTGGAGTGCACAATGCTAAGCATCTTATAGACGCCCGTTTTTCAGACTAAACATAACTAGAAGCAGACGAATCACATCTCTGTTTCAATCATGAACAATTTGGCATCTTATTCCAAACAACTTCAAAAATTAAAATTACAGGAGACTAAAAAGCGAGACCAAATGAGAGATATTAGGTCAAATTAGAGAAAAATCATGGAATAACAAATTCCTTACTTGGGAGGCAAATGTTCACAATTTACTTAACCACCTAATATTTATAAGTGCTTCAAGAAATTTGACACCATAGGTTCTCGCATTTTAAATATATGCAGCTAATAAAATAGGACAGCTGAAGTTAGAAAACATAAGGTGTGAGCCAAAAAGACAATATCTAACCTTCTACCCAAATGAGTTGAGTGAAAAGAGAAAGACAACAGGGCAAGAAAAAAGCCAGAGGTCGTGGAGCAGTTTGATCTGTTTGCACATTTAATCCCTCAACTGAATTCATGTAATCCCAGAATTTTCAACTCTTACTAACCAGTCTACTCTCTAGTCCTCATTTAGATACAACGCATGAGTATGATATCCATGATCTTTGCCCTTAAAAAACCTTTAACCCTTGTTTACCTAAAGTTCCTAAAATGGCCTTGTTAACATTAATCCAAACATAACAGCAGTCATCTCAAAGTATTTTTCCCTTACTCACATGGACATATAAATCACAAAAGCACCACAACACAGTACACAGTTACATGCAAAGGTGAGCAGAAAATACAAATCCAATAACAGCAAAGACACATTAATCAGACAGAAATTACAAAGAAATGAGAGACATGCACACAAACAGATTTTACAGGTAAAATAGACCATGCACATACAAATTACACGTGGTACAAATACACGGCACATTAGATAACATAAATTGCAAGCTGTCAGACACTAAGACTGATGTGTCAGCATGTCTACACCTGTTTACAGAAGGAGCTTATTTGTTGGGCTGGGGCTGGATAGAGATTGAGCAGCATAGGAAACCAAAAGTGGTTATTGGTGAAAATTAACAGTAGCTGATGGTTTCAGGTTTGGTTTGGAAAGAATACAGAGCTGAAGAGGGGAATAAAGGAGTGCTTCTGGAGGCAAATTGAGATTGAGAGCAGAGTTGCAAGCCCAAGGGGAATTTAGGGGTTAATAGTGCTTGATGTTACCATTGCTCGAATATTAGTATTGCATAAGGCATGTGCATCAAAACTAGGAAAGGGTAATACCAAAAATTTAAACAGTGTATAAATGTAGTGAAACAAGTACATTGCTGTAGTGTAAATAATTACTTGTCAAATTTGTAATTTGCATTCAAATTGCACTATCAGTTTAGTGAAGGTGTCATGTGGAGGCAAACAACAAAAGTAACCATTCAACATATGCCTCTTTGAGCTTGTAAATAACATCCCATATGCAAACAATTTACTCCCTCAGTTTCTGCTGTGGTTTGCTTTTGGTAACCCAAGTTCTCTTTTTCCTGCATCCATGTTTTGCATTAATCTTTAAGCGTATTTAAACCCAATGCAATTTCCATATACAACTAGTTTTGCAGGTTTATTACTCCCCAAGTCATCTATTAATTGAAAAATGGACATTCTGTTAATAGATTTAAAAAAAAAAAAAAAAAACCAACAAACAAAAACAGTTACAGAATAAGATTTTTGAACGAAAAGCTCTTATTCCTGGAATAACCATCAGACAGGAAATACAGACTTAAGCAAACTTAGTTGAAATTTCAAAGCTACCAAATGTTAGTAATATGCCAAAAAGATCAATTTTATAAAAATTATAGACTTCACAGAATTCAACAGTATTCTTTTTAAGGAGTAAGGAAACTGTTCTTTTTAAAGAGAATGCTTTTGTTCTTTATGAAAATTCTCGTGTCATGCCTTTAAATGCAAATAGACCTTTCCATTAGTTTCTAAATAAATGCTGATATCCTTCAAGGATGTGAGTTTAACAACACCAATATTCCAAGATAAAAAGGACTAAATGCCCAAACTTTTTATTGCAAACAAGATTGAGAAATAGTAAGCTATCCAGAAGTAACTAAAAAATTTTAAGCAATAAATACTCTATCATAGTGTAACTAAAAAAAAAAGGCTAGCAATAAACATATCATAGTTGCAAAAGGTGTCGTGAGGATCAGTCGCAGACGTGACTCTCACTAGATGGAGGGACACATAGGACAAAGAACAAAAAAGAAAAGTGGAGAAGGAAGAGACTAGCATGTGGAAGGCTTTTTTGAAAAAAAAAAAGAAAAGAAAAAAAGTGGAAGGATAAAGGGTATTTTATGACAGGAAACTCTGCAGAGAAAAAGGAACATCCGAAGGCTGTGACAGATGTACTCAATAAGGACAAGAGTAGAAAGCAGAGTAAAGAAAGGAGAGAGAAACATCCCTAGGAATAAAGGGTACTTAAGTGTCTATGGCGTTTCAAAGCAAGCAAAAAATAGGATGCCGACTCCATGTGTGTCTTCACTCTTATATAACTCAAATGCACTCAGCACTCCCAAAATTTCGTGCAATTGCCATGATAACATGCACCCACATGTTCCAATATTTTATACAAACCCAAATTACATTGCAAATCAACAATAACCTTGGTACATTAAAAGTATTGTGCCTGTACAAATTCCTCGCCTGGTAGAAAAAGACAGACAAGGTGCATGCAAACGTGCCTTATCGTCTGCCTCATGCACCTTTAAAAACTAGGACTTCATCCCCGTGTTGTTTTAACTTGTAATAGCAACAAATAACTATTATGTCCAGCTCCAGTATAATTCTCAACAGAATAATTGCAGGGACACTGAAAAATAGGTTTTCAGAGGATCTCGTAATCAAGCACCCTACCTTTATGACACTTTCAGGAAATAACTTTATCATTTAACTTCCCCGCATAAAATGCCTGATAGCAATAATGGTAAGGAAGGATGAAAATCGTCTGATGATTACGAGATTTAAAATATGCAGATAGCCTTAAAGACAATGCAGTGTAGAACAGAAAGGCACTAAATGAGGGAAGATAACATCGTTAATTTGAAAACATAGATGGCCTTTTCAATTTAAAGAGTCATTAAAGGAGGGAAGTGTAACTGTTCTTGAAAAGCATTCCAATGACCAACTGATCATGAAGAATACAAATTTTCTAATTCAAAATTGTCTTTTTGACGTTCTCATGACATGACAAGAATATATAGCATTTCAACTCACATATTCAGCGGATAATCATTTTAGTTGCCTAGAGTTGCTCAAAGAAAAAGTCAAAAGCAAATAGCAGTTTGTCTTTTTTAGTTTCCCATTTCACTATTTGAATGCTCCATCACGGTTTCCTTTCACTTTCCAAGAACAGAACACCAACATTTCTCAAAATTGCATGTTCATGATAACACCTTTTAAACCCAGACCAAAGAAATTGGCCAAACAAAGCAATTTCGCACTTTACCGATCACAATACTTACCTATTGATATCACACAAAATACTTCTACCATCAAGGTCTTTAAGGCAATCAACGCCCACAAAGCTAAATCAATTTTAAACGATTCTTCAACATATGAAGATGATAGAACGCTCAATATTAAACAGAGCAATAGGTATCCATTAGTAACAGCAGGTCAAAGATCCAAAAGGAAGTCCACATCCTACAGTTAAGAGAATAATCTATCATCACAAAATTGTGTTGTTAACTGCATTAACATAGAATAAACAACCTTGCCTCCCCTTCGTCCTCTTGTGGCACCAAAATCTGGATCAAAATCAGCATCATCCGGATCATCTTCTGCAAGCAATCAGAAACCAATAAGACACTGAATGGTTTACTATTGGTGTTATATGCATCATAATAGCAATATTGCAAAGTTGCAATAGTTTAAAAAGCTGCATACCATCCCCTTCATCCTCATCGTCCTCCTCATAATCAGCAGCATCATCATCATAATCAGCCTTTGAAGACTTTGACTTTGTAGATGCATACTTGTTAGCAGCAACAGGTCTGGGTGGTGGCTTCGAACTAAAGCCACTGGAGCGATTCAATGCTCTGTGATGGAATGAGTCACTCTGATCATCACCATCCTGCTCATAGTACTCATCAGACAACATCTCATCCGGAGGGACACTCTGACCCTTACCCACTTCTTTCCCATTATCACCATCTTCCAACTCATTGGCCTTATCTTCCTCTCCATCAGATGATTCATCTTCAGATCCTTCTTCATTTTTGTACTCCGAACCACTCTTTGACTCTTCTCCCGACTCCAACACACCACGGGACTCCATGGGCTGACAATCCTTCCAAAAACTTGAACCCCATTTTCCAGCCACAACTGTCCTCCTTGCAGGCGGTTGCGTGCCTGCTAGTCTACTATTATCTTCCACAGCCACCTCATTATCACTCGAAGTGGCTTCCACTTCATCATTGTTTCCTATTACTCTATCCATACCCTGTTCCTGGTCTTTCTCATCCAATACCCTTCTCTGTTCTATGGTTTCATTCGTATAATTCCTATAGAAAGCCATTATTGCTCTCTCGCATTTAATTCCTATATACTCACTTCCCACCACTCGCCAATTAATGCACGTACGATATATCCAATCAATCAATGCTATATCCTTTGTTAGTTCCTCCAAAATCCCTCCAAAATACACAATCTGCACACAAGAAGTCAAAATATAGCTGTTTAGCACGTAGAAATCAAAACATACCTAAAACATTCACCCCCACATTCATATAAAACAACCTCAGAAAAACATTTGGATGCAATTCAAAAAGGCATATGCAGCTGCAATCCTAACTCTGCCCACCAAAAACAGAGCACATAATAAACACAACCAAACTCACCATCGTAGAGAAAAATCATACCCAAAAGTACGGTCAGAGTACCAGGCAGTTCAAATTATAAACAATAGACCAGAAATATTCAAAAAAATGGATCGCTCAATGAAACACCACTCTATAAGCAAAACAAATTCAACCTCTTCGGCAAATAATAACTATCTATAAATTGTGCAGGATAATCCTAACTCCATACCCGAAAAAAAAACCCTAATTCACCCACAAAAGCATCGGAAAGGCCTTGATTTATACCAAAAAGGAGAAAATGAACCCATTTCATTAAAACCCGCCCACCTCCGACGAACTTTCGACGAATTGAAGCCGAGAATTGACGAAGGAAAGCTGCCAAGGTTTTACAACCTTTCGCACGCCGGAAAGTGACGTAAGCGGGAGAAGCAGGAGAACAGCCGGCGGCGGAGAAGGGAGGTAAAAAGAGGAAGGAAATGAAAAACGGCGTCGCTTCGTTTCTGAAAACGGGAGGTTTTTTTTCTTTTTTTCGTTTTCTTGATTTGGTTTGGTTACTATTAGTTGTTTTTTATCTTTACACGAAATATATATATAAATATATATATATATAGGATTAATTACATTCACCTCCCCTGAGGTTAGGCCAAACTACCAATCAATCCCTATGATCTCAAAAAATAACAGATACCCCCTTCAAATTTATTATTGTTTAACAAAAGTCACCCTATCATCTAAAACCGTTAGGGATTCTACTAGTGTTGGCCAAAATTAAAGTGAAAGTCCAAAAATGTCCTTCAAGACCCACATGCCATTATTTGTCTATTATTTTATTCCGAAAATAGCCTTTTCCATCCGGATAAAGATTAAACAATGAAAATACTCTAAAAAAATCCATCTGAATGTGGTCTCTTCTAGTTGTGCTTCAACATAAACGGCTAGTGAAAATGATCAATTGTGTTTTTCCAAGTGATTGAGCACTTAATTTATCCCTTGAATCTCTTTTTTTTTTTGAAGTTTAAATCAATCAAATTTTGCAAAATTTTAGTATTATAATGCACATCTCTATACCTGGAGATTAGTCATTACAATAGTAGGCCAAATGTAAGAAACTTACTCTAGAACAGCCAAACATAGCATCAATATTGAGAACTAATCTTCCAAATTCTCCAAAAATTACTTCAGATGAAATACTCAAGCATCTATCTTAATGTTAGATTTGCACCAGAATGCATATTTTTTTGGAAGTAAACATTATGAGAAAACATGCAAATGCTCTTCACCAGAATGCATGTTTTTATTACATTATTAGCAACACTAGATTAATAGCTATTGATAGGACTTATGAAACATTGCCTAAGACCTAGATAGCTATCCAATTATAACTGATACCACAGAAGACTTGCTAAAAGCATTAAGTCAACCAAGTTTGCAACCAAAATAAAGTACTAGTAACATAGGACTCAATACATGACATATTAAGATATAAAAGATTTTCCAGTAACTGGTGCAACAGATGAGGTAAAAAGGCAGCCATTAGAATGTGCAAGTGTCTCTTCTCCATTAGAATTTGCAACTGGTCTTGTTCCTGCCATAGTTGAAGCCTCTGCAGTAGCTAATGAATTAGGAGCAACATTCAATGATGAGTTCTTGGTAGCTTTTGCCTTCAACACCTTTCTCACAAGATCATTACCCATAAGCATGGATGCACATGAACTTCCAAACATCTCTTCTAATGCTCTAGTATTGGTACCACTTATGTAATCTATTGACCCCTAAGTATGAAAGTCTTTAAATAAATTAGTGAAAAGTCCATTTATTGGTCATATAATTCTTTAGAGAGTAAGTAATATAACTTGAGAAGTTTGAACAGATTCCTGTGTTCCTCCAAAAGGAATGTTATCCACAATTGACACCTGTGTTCCTCCATGAAATAGTCCACGTGCAGCAACTGTTGTTGCCTCAAATTGTTGTCCAGACTTTTTAGAACACATTTCATTTTTATCTAGATTCGGCTTCAAGGAAAATGAAATGCTAAAGTGAGTAAATCTTAATGAGTTTAAAGATGTACCATCCTTCCAAGCTCTCGTCACTTCAACAAGCCAAACAATACTACTACAATCTTCTATTTTGTTTTGGTTATCATCGGGATTAGAAAGTAAAATATTTGAATAAACAAGAAGGAGTAGAATAATTGAAGTTTAAAGATTAAAGCTTTGAACCATGCAGAGGAGAAAAGGTTAATATAGAAGGAGAGAGAGTGTAGGAGTATGATGATAAATAAGATGGTTGCTGGAATAGTGGTTGGAGTAGTGACAAATATATAGGAGACATCTATAGCTTTTCCTGCCAAAAGGCTATTTGAGTAATTTTAAAATATTTTTTTTTGTTTTAGAAATTGATCAAACATGTTGAAGGGCATTTAGTCTTTTTCCTTACTTCCATTAATCACAAGTCACGAAAGTTATTATGAGAGGGTATCTGTTATGTTTTTAAACCACGGGGATTGATTAGTAGTTTGGCCTAACCTTGAGGGAGGTAAATGTAATTAACCCATATATATATATGTATGTATTATTTTTTTGAGTGATTTTTCTCCGATTATAATTTCTCTCTCCTATATATATACGTTTTGATGATGGATTGCGGATGAAATATGGGGTAGTAAGTGCTAACCTACGCCGATGGAGGACAGGATAAATATCTGTTCACCGTTATTAATCCTACAAGAAAGAATAGCTACAAAGAGAGATAGAAGGAGGGCAGAAGATTTACCGGGAGTGGCTTGTTCGATGATGTCCAAATATTGAGAAAGAGAAAAATAGAAAATTCTTCGTAAAGAGAGAAAAAGGAGGAGGCCCTTTTTGTGTATTGATGGAGAGTTGCTTTTTGGTGTATTTGGATTTTGGGGTGAAGCCACCAATTTGGTGTTCTTTTGTGAAATGCTACGTGTACCCTCTATTTTTGGTATATAAAGGGGTGAAGGAATTATTTATGTTTACGTGTACTTGTAGTAAATATATTTACTCTTAAGTTTTGAATAAGGTGTATAAACATATAAGTTTCTCATTTGAAAATTGTGCATATGAAGCAGGTCTGCAATTGAAGTGATTCAGAAAAATGGAGTTGAGGTAAGGTTAACTTGTTTGGATTATTAGTTTCCACAGAAAATTTTTATGTTTTGTGTGAATGCATTTCCCAATCATTTTTTTACTTCACACATATCAAATTGCTACAATACATTTTTCTATAAAAACTCCTAAAAATAGCAATCCAAACAGCACTGCAATAACAGTGTAGTAATTTCTTTACGCTAGCAATTTTGATTGTGCGTCATATGCAAATGATTTGAATATCAAATTTGAATTCATGTGGCATGATCTAAATCTGCTTGTGTAAAAAAAAAATGGGTAAAAAACAAAAAAGCCCCCTGTGGTAAGTCTAATACACAGAAAAGCCCCCTATGGTTTCAAAATATACAACACGATACCTTATGCTTTGAACTAAATTGTAAAGGTGACGGAATCCGTTAAATTTAACGGAAATGACTTATTGGAACCTAAAAAAAAAAATTTATACTTAATTTTTATCAAATATACCTATTCTACCCCTTAACCCTCAATTCTCTCTATTTAGAGAATAAAACAAATAATTTTTTTGAGCTGTCTTTTACTTAATTATATCAGGGTATTTTGGTCATTTTGTCCATTTCCGTTAACTTTAACGGATTCCGTCACCTTTACAATTTAGTTCAAAGCATGAGGGGTCGTGTTGTATATTTTGAAACCATGGGGGGCTTTTCTGTGTATTAGGTTTACCACAGAGGGCTTTTTTATTTTTTACCCAAAAAAAATCTATACACTGACAGTGTATAAAAATGTTATCGTAACTTAATCGGATTTATAGATGTCAATCACAACCCAATTATGTTCACTCGCTCAAACTCGCCCAAATATAACCCGTCCAAACCCACCCATTAATTTTCAATGGGTTTAAATGGGTGCCCAATTAAACCCATTTAATTAGTGGGTAGTGGATTGACTCGCCCATTCATATCAATTTAAAAATAATTATACATTTAAACTCAACTTTTAGTGAGTGTTAAGTAAATAAATTTGAATTTCTTACTAATCTAATAACAATAAAATACTGTTATATCAAATGGGTAATTTGATGTATCCATACTCATTTTAAATGAGTATAAATGAATTAATCCAATTATACCTACTATCCAATTATGACCTGATCCAATTATACTTACTATCCAATTATGATCAACCCAAACCCACTCAAATCACCATTTTGACACCTCTATTCGGATTTGACTCATATATATCACCTCTAAACTTGATTCACATTCTAATATGGAGTTTGAATTTAAGGTTACTTTAACCCATTGATTAAACCAATATTGACCCACTCTATTTACTTAGCTCTTTTCTAGATGAGATTTAATAACTATGTGCAAAATAATGTCTTTTTTTTTTTTGTACATAGACCCACTCTATTTACTTAGCTCTTTTCTAGATGGGGTTTAATAAATATGTGGAAAATAATGTCTTAAATTTACATAGTGCATAAAAGAATTTACAATGGTAAATATGCAAGTCACCTTCCGCAGTATAAGACATTATTCTATGAATAGTTACTAACCTTGCCTGGCAAGAATTCGGTGAATGGGATGACTCAATGAGCTACTATTTAACGAGTGTGTTAAGTAGCTAAATTGGCGGATTATCTTAACAACACACAAAGGAAAAGTGTCACTGTATGCTTATAGCATACAGTATCATTTTATAAAGTTCTTAATTTACTTTTAATTATAAGGGCTTTATTTCAAAAAAAAATTCCAATCCGCACATAATTATTTGTTGAAATTATCCACTTATTACAACTTTTTTACAACAACTCAACTCAGTATATAATTATTTGTTGAGATTATTCACTAATTAAAACTTTCCTATAACAACTCAACTCATTTGTTGAGATTATCCACTTATTACTTTTCTATGTTCACTCAACTCAACTTCTATCATTTTTCTATACAATAATATAGACCCAACTTCTATCATTTTTCTACACAATAATCTTTTTTTTAAAAAAAAATTTTAGCAGAAGGGATGGGATTTAAGAAAGGGGAAGGGGCAAAGGGATTAGAACCTAGAACCATAATGTTTTGGAATCTCAACCTAGCCACGAAGCCAATGCATCCATAGCAAAAAGGAATTTGATCCAATAAAAAATATTTTGTTTATATAATCTAGATTAGAAAGGATTGTGACCCAATCAAAAGAAAACGTTATATACAGATAATTTTGAATATTTCTAATTAACTGCACACGCATTAGACTGTATATTGAGCACTAACTAAAATAATATTGGCCTAATTAAACATTTCATGATTTTTTATAAACACTAAACTAGGGATTTTGCTCACATAAGGGAATGGGATAAGAACAAGAAAAAATACGATAGAAACATTTATTAAAATATGTGTAAACAAATTTTATTTAATTTTTGATAAATTTTAACACAATCAATTACCTCTAGAGTTCGAAACAAAATCAATTCGAAGAAAAACAATATATACTTTTTACATAAATGAGTTGCCTATGCTTAGATATATGATTATGTATACATAAAAATGATATCATATATCTCTTCATTAATGAATACCTGGTTAGCTTGTGAAAATAGTTTATGCATTTCTTATTACAAACCTTTTTATAGTAGTTTTTGTCTTAGGAATGAACTGTAGTATTATCTCATTTTGATGATTCATTCATAACCTTTAAAATAAAAATAAGTTTGATGAAAGACTTGAATAAGCAATTTAAGGATGCTTTTGAAAAATATTATTTGAATGGAAATGAAGAAGTTGAATAGTTGAAGAGTTTGTTAATTTCTAGAATCTAAACAATGTACTTATAGACATCTATAATAATAATAATAATAATAATAAAGAAAAATAATTGAGCCAAGTGGTTATAATATAGAAAGAAAGATTTGATTAATGGATAGACATGATTCCAAGCTAATAGAACATGGATTTGTTTGGGATGACAATAGGACAGATTTAGAACCAAGGATTCTCTTTTTATCGCCCCTCCCGCTCTCAATATCCCTCGAGTACCCATTTAATTTTATTTTTTATATAACACCAACATCAGCTATATTGGTCCTTCATTTGAATTCTTAACTACATTGATCATTGGACAAATTATCTAATTGGCCCTTTAACTCTTTGTCTAGATAAAATTAAGCCCCTCATCTATTTTTTGATGACTTTAAGCCATTGAACTTGTAAAAGTGGGAAATCGTGGCCCTTTTAGCCAGTTTCTCCGGTTTTGCAACCGGAGGACCAATTCACACGAATGCAAGTGTGCTTCTTCAAAGGGCATTTTTGTCCGCATATTCTAAACAAAAAGGGCACAACTCCTCCCTCCTTTCCATTTTCCGAACCCAACTGCTAGTCGAAACTTCACAGCAACAATGGAAGCAACAATGGAGTGGCAAGAGAAAATCTTTCCTACATTTTCCTTACCCATTTTCATCTTCCCTTAAGGATCTTTGCGGAGGGAGAAGAGCAAGAGAGAATCAGCACTGTCAGGTTTCTGTATCATCGAGATTGAAGCAACAAGGAGTGGCAAATCAGGCCGGAAAATCATCGACATTGAAGCAAGAGAGAAGTCTGAAAGGAAAAAAAAAGGGGGGAGAAGGTAAAAGCTTTGTGAAGGGAAGGAAAAAATGCGCAAATATCGCGGTCCTCTGCTTCGTACTTGTCGTTGTGGTAAAGTCACGAAGATGATTACTTCTTGGACTGATAGAAATCCAGGAAAAAGGTACGCCGTTTGCTCAGAAGAAGTTGGTGGCTGCGGGTATTGGAATTGGATTGACGACGAGATGTGCCGTCGTTCTATTGAGCTGATACCAGGCCTTCTAAGGAGGATCAATGCAACAGAAAAGCAAAAAGACGAATTTGAAACTGCAGCCGCGAGATCCGAGGCAAAAGCTGCCAAGTTGAAGGCAAAATTGAGAGAAACAGAGAAGCAGCTGCGGTGGCAAAAATGGTTGAATAAGTTCCTTGTAAGGGTTTTTGTGGTAAGTTGGTTGGTTGCTGTAATAATGGTGCTTACAGAGAAAAAAATTGCAGGTGGAGTCTCTCTTGGGATGCTCCAAATTGGGAATAAATGTAATGGGATTATGCAAATTGAAGACGATACATGAAGGGCAGTGTGTAAGTGTAACATATTGCCATCGGTACTGCCAGTTTTGAGGACCATGGATGGAGCAAATGGATCTATGGTGTATGATGCAGATGGTTAGGGAGAAGTATATTGTATTGTTTAGCTTAAACAAGTCTTTGTTGTACCCACAGATTAGTGTAAAAGCGTGGTTGAACCCAATCAATGCTAACTGTAATTTTCGGCAAGTAATGTGATGAGAATTATTTATCCCAATTCGCATGTCATGGGCTTTGTTAGATGTATTTGATTTATCTAGTCAACAAAAACTGCTATACCAAACCATACAAATATAAGATAGCAACTGCATAACATTAGAATATAATTAGCAAAAGGAAATTACAATGATGTTTGCCTGTAAATACAGTCAACAATCACTTTCATAGGAAACAGACAAATACACAAAAGCAGTGACCTGTGTCCATATTGCTAGATACCAAGCACAGGCACATGCTTTGATTCCCCACAAAAGCCTATTCAAAAAAATATCATTTATAGTTTCAACATTCTAGTTACATTCATTTACAGTCAACAAAATCACACAAAAATATTTGCAGGTCCAGCAATACTTCAAGAACTTGTTCCAGATGGACCCTTTCCTCTTCCCCTTCCCCTGCCTCTTCCTCTTCCTCCACCTCTTCCCTGCCAGTTTCCAACATTGAAAGGTGGATCTTTACCCAAATAAGCATAATTGAGATTAATAAAACCTTTGTCTGCTTCTGTCAGTGGCCTTTTTGATGTACTTCTCTTATGCCTATGAACTGGTGGTCTTGAGGTGGATTGCTGGGACTGAGGTTGATGTGTTGGTGGCTGCTGAGAAGGCTGGGACTGAGGTTGATGTGTTGGCTGCTGCTGAGTTTTTTGTTGATTTCTTTGTCCCTGATTCTTGCTTACCTACATATTAAAGAAAGCATTTCAGATCACAAAAAAAGGTCACAAACAGGCTGAAAGTTATAATGAAGTGCAAACGCACGCGTTGTCTTTTTGTTGGTGCTTCATGCTGCTGCTGATTACATGGTTGTCCAGTAGGTGGTGGTTGTTGAGAAGGTTGCTGTTCAGTAGATGACTTAGGAGGATTCTTGCAAGTTTTAGCATTATGTCCAATCCCTCCACACTTTCTACAGTGGATTACAACCCTCTTTCGCAACCTTTTGCCATGATCTTTTCCTTCTGTAACATCTCTCTTTCTAGCTTTCTTTGGCCTACCAGGTTTAGTGACACTTGCTGGTGGGTCCAACTCCAGCATGTCTGACTGTGGCCACTAAATATCTCCATTAATAGGCTGCAACACATTATCATAGATGGTAAAAAATACCTCCCTATGATAGCAATTAGCCAACATTTTGTAGGGATCCTTTTTAGCTCTATGTAGAGCAGCAATTGCATGAGAACATGGAATGCCACTCAAGGCCCACAAATTGCAGGTGCACTCATTTTTGTCAAGGTCAACAGCAAATTGGGCTCCCCGTGGCCCTTTTGCTTGATAACCTGAGCCTGAATTCCATGTTATTTCCCATTGTGCTGCACGTTTGACCCTTTCTTCCACAATTTCTCTAATGAGTGTGTCGCGCCCCATTTTTTGATAAAATAAATAAATGGTTTAAAAATGTATTTTTTGATTCAATTTGTGATTTGGAAAATGAATTGTGATTTAAAAGAAAAATGGGTCTAAATGGGGGTTTGAGAATGCGACGATTTGACCCAAAATTATAGTTTAAAAAGGGTTTTTTGAAATAAAAAATCGGAGTCGCCACCTGGTAATGAGTTAAGGTGTACCAAGTCACCTA
Organism: Coffea eugenioides; assembly: GCF_003713205.1. Taxonomy (NCBI): domain Eukaryota; kingdom Viridiplantae; phylum Streptophyta; class Magnoliopsida; order Gentianales; family Rubiaceae; genus Coffea; species Coffea eugenioides. The sequence continues at coordinate 31,909,567 of NC_040035.1, read as the reverse complement.
AAAATGAATTTTTAAAGAAAAATAGGAAAAAGTAGTAAGAAACCCCTTTTAAACGACTCCTAGTCCACGTAAACCAACGAAAAAGGTTCGGGAGTCACATTTGACGAAGGGGAAGGCAAGGATAAAATCCAAGGCACCCCTTCGACCTAGCCAAGGCTAGTTGCTTGATTTAATCAAAGATTTTCTTGTTTTAATCAAAGAATTTATTACATTTGGATGTACTACATGAATGCAAACCCTAGACCTAGGGGTATTGGGGAAATTTCTCTTCAAAGGTTGAGTGGTGCCAATCACATTAATTGTGAAGCCCAATGACGATCCTTTGAAGAAGTCACGAATAATGCGAGTGGGATGCAAATGAATGGAATGCATGTATGCAATGTGAGGACATAAGTTTTGAAAAAGTAATAAAAAAACAATAAATATGTAAAGGAAAATGTGCACGTGAGTGGGCAAGGTACGGTATGTGAAATGATAATATGAAGTGCATGTGTGCAAGTGATGATAAAAGTGTTCGTGTGCAAGTGAAGAAACATAAAGGTGCATGTGTGCAAAATGGAACAAAAGTGTTCGTGTGCAAGTGAAGGGATAAAAGGTGTATGTGTGCAAATGGAATGAAAAGTGAAAGTGTAATGATAGAGTGGATTTAGAATGCATGAGCCTAGGGAACGCATGCATATTGGGTACGGGGAGACCTAAATCGTGACTCAATTTACCCTTTTATAGAGGGAATACAAGCGTGCTAAGGCTTAGAAAAAGCCACACTCGTCTATATCCCATATTTAAGGGGACTCTCAAGCAAATGAACCCTATAACTAGCATGAAATGCAAAAATCCTAAAATGGAGGGAAAAAAGGGGGTCGAGGGGCATGCAAAATGATAAAACTAAAAGAATGCATGACATGTAATGAACATGCAAACATGTACTAACGAGGGGAAATCCCTAAGGGTCTAGCGTTGGACTAGCCCATTCTATGAATTCCGACTAGCGTTGGACTAGTGGAAACGTACATTCGTCCATCACATTCATTCATGACCATGGAAAACGAGTAGACATGCCAAACACTTATAAACACGTAGCACATAACATTTAGCATGCTCGACTAGATGCAAGGCCCTAACAAAGCAAATTAACATGTAACAACTAAGCAGGCAAGACACATAAGGCAATTAAAGCCCTAACTATTACATTTGCTAGCTAGGCACACGTCTTCGATAGGTCTTCATCGAATGCTCCTCCAAGCCCTATCTATTACAAGCCAAGAGGTATACACATACCCCATAATGAGACTTAAATGAAATTGCTCGCCAAGCCCTATCTATTACAAGCCAAGAGGTGTACACATACCCCATAATGAATAACTTAAATAAAAAGCAAAAGTAAATGAAATAAGTGCAAGGAATTAAGGAAAGGCAAGGAAAGCGAAATAGACATGCATATTCACATAACACGTAGGAGCACGTAGGGTCAAATGAAGTGCAAATGAGGGATAGAGTGTACCTCCCTTGAAATGGAAATCGAGTAAATGAGATATTAGCTTCAAAACAATAAAAAGGTCAAGGTACCAATTTATTTGACAAATAATCACGAAGGATAAAAAAATAAGCATGAATTTGAATCAATTAAATCATGTCAAACAACCCACATTTAAGAAGTCAAGAGAAGAGAGGACCTGATTGTAAAGATTGTCAAAATTTTGAGGTCAAAATTAAAGAAAAATAAAGTTCAGGGACCTATTTGCAATTAAAGTAAGGACCCAATTGAATGAAATTGAAAATGTCTAGGGCCACAGTATAGTTAAAAAGAAATCCAGGGACTGGTTTGCAAATCCAGTTATCAGATTGCTTAAAACAGGCCATTGGGCCATTAATTTATTTGTTTGGGCCAAAACTTCCCCTCAGCCCAATCGAAATCCAGAACAAAAAGGGAATGGGCTATTTATTTGTTCGTTTGGGCCAGACCCTTCCAAGCCCAATCGGAAATCCCAAAACAAAAGGGAATGGGCCATTGTCACCTTTCTTGGGCCAAAATCACTTGGCCCAATCGGGAGTCCAAGGAAAAACAAGTGGGCTAGTATATTATTTTGACCCCAAGAATAATCCAACAGGACCGATGGGCTTTAACCCTTCAGCCCAACGGAAGTCCGAAACAAAAACTAAATGGGCCAGCCTATTATTTATCAAGTAAAACCCAACCAAATTAATCAACAACCCAATCCTAAAATCCAACCAAAAGCTTTAAATTTTAACCTTCTTAGGCCCAACAAGAAACCCAACAAAATAATCTAAACCAAATCCCTTAAACCCAAGTCAAAAGAACCTTTCAACCCAAATCACACATTTCACTAAAACCCAACATGATAAAATCAAATAAAATTATTAAACCACAATCATAACCTACAAACAAGAATTAATCTAGTTAAGAGACTACTCATGCATATTAGAAGATGATTGAAATCTAAAAGGGAGAAACAAATTTACTTTTTTCCAATTTTTCGGGTCATATCAAAATAAGGGGGGGACTTGAGAGGCTCAAACAAAACAAAAGTAGGGACCTAATTGAGGGATTAATCAAATCAGCCGGGCTGTGATAAGATTGCTCATGGTTCAGGGGCCGAAATTAAAGAAAAAATAACGTCCAGGGGTCAATTTATGATTAAATCATGACTTAAGTGAACAAGATCTGGAAGTTATGTGGGCTTGCATGTGATTTCATCAAAGGTCAGAGGTCAATTTGAAATCAATTCATGACCTACTTGCAAGAAAAAGCAAATCATTCAGGCCATTATAAAAATACTCAAAAGTTAGGGGACTGGAACTGCAAAATCAAATGATTAATCATCTTCTCCGAACAATCAAAACGTTAGCTTCCAATTCAGCTTTCTTTTACAGACAAAAACAGCAACAAATTTCAACTAGTGCTCATTTCCAAAAGAGAAATACAACTAGCACAAGTCCATACAAAGAAACTCGATCATTCCCAATTCTAAATGGAACTCCAGTTCCTACGAGGGAAAGGCTAACAAACAGAACAGAAATGAAAACAAGAGAGAAGCGTCTGAACATGAACATCTCTTTGCCGCATCTCACACACAGACACGCACAAGATTCATTAATTTTTGCCGCTTTGACTCAACGTTTTCTATCAGGCATTTCTTCAAACAGGTTAAGGGCATTAGAAAATTCACCGAATCCTCTTTCAGTTGAAGTTACAATCAGCCCAAAAATTCTTCGGAAAACAAGCATTTCAGTCCAATTTTCATATACGGCATGCACATTCAAAAATTGAGGTCAATTAACAACAAATTGCACTAACGGGAACCACGGCAATCCCCCTTCAAAAAAACTTGACAAGAACTAAACTTTAAAGAGAGGAAAAGAAAAAACTTACCGTGCTCTTGCTTCGTGAAATTACTTTCAGGTGGCGGTGGTGGATTCGGGTGCTGACTGGAAGATTCGACTCCTTTGCCCAAGCTCCTCTTCTTTTCCCTTTCCTTCCTTATTGCCCGAAATTCCTTCTCCAAGTTCCAGATTTCAGCCGCAGCTCCCTTCTCGGTTTTCTCTCTCCCTCTCTCTTCTTTTAGCTTGCGGCCGAAAGGAAACAATGAGATGCTCAGCTCTCCCTCTCGGTCGTTAATCCCTATGCAATTGCTCCATCACAGCTCACGGCAGAATAAGGCAATGGAAATGTGAAACAAAAAATCTGGAAGAGTTGTGGTGATTAATAGTTGATATAGTGGCGTGTGGTAGTGGAGAAAGAAACCGACACTAAGGATAGAAACTACTGGATTGTGAAGTGGAAACGGATTCGGCCGAAATTGGGAAGTGTTTGGAGTTGCATTTGTTCAAGAATCATTTCTTGGCTGCATGGTGAATTTGAATTGGAGAAGGGCTATTTTGGTCTTTTCACATTTCATCCAAGGTTCCACTTACGTCCTCAATCCTAATCAAATTCCAAAATTTATCCCAAATGTAAATCGAATGCCTACTGGTATACTACCCTTGCAGAATTCAATTATTGAAATACATCATCCTAAGGGTAATTGTAGAAAGTTTGCCCTTAAAACGATTCAACTTAGTTCTAGTCTCCCTTAACACCTATCATTATCGATACTTAAAATTAGCTATTGAAATTCAAGGAATTAATATTAAAGCAATAACACACTCTACGTCAAGAAATATTAACTTAACTTGGCAAAAATTCAAATAACCCAATATTTTGCACAAATAACCCAAAGTATAGTTCAAAAAGGGTTTTTTGGATGGAAAATGGAGCCGGCAGAAATAGAATTGTGATTTTTTGATTTTTTGATTTATTTTTTTTGATTTTTTTTTGATTTATTTTTTTTTGATTTATTTTTGATTTTTTTTTATTGAATAGAAACTAAATCTAAATAAACTAGAATCCACAAAGCACAATTTTCCATTTTTCATCAATTTCCTCTTTTCTTTTCTTTTCTTTTTTCACAAATTTTACGTTAAAACTTAAAACTAAAACTAAAACTAAAACGTGAACAAAATTAATATGACAAATAATTAGCAAATAAAAGACAAATAAAAAGGTAACAACTAAAATGCAGACAATCTAAAACAAAATCATGAATTAGATGCAACATACAAATTATTTAAAAATTTGGTGTCTACAGAGTGGTCCACCATCTAACTTGTATTTTTCCATTGCTGCCCTTCTCTTTTGGATCCTTTCCATCAAGTATTCCCTAATAGCCTCCATCATAGAAATAATAGGCTGGTCCCTAGCCTCTAAAATATGGGCATTAAATGATTCACACAGGTTATTAACCAACATATCACACTGTGTATGTTTGGAAAAAAAGGCCTTACACCAATGTCGAGGGTGTGGTCCCTTCTTCACCCATGCATGTGCTTCTTTGTCATAGGCTTCAAGGTCATCCAAGGCTTGGTTGAAATGTTCAACTGTTGTGGTGCTTGTTATATGCCACAATCGATCATTTAAACCTAATCCTGGATGTTTCTTCTTGAAATTCCTATACATGTGTTGAACACAGTATCTGTGTTCAGAATTTGGTAGAACCTCTGCGAGTACTCTGTCCAGACCCTACAAAAAATATCACAACAGGTATAAGTTAGATATCCAAGCCAAGTGGTGAGTTTGAGGGCAACAAGTATGCTATATTAAAAGTTCAGGGGCTTGTTTTTACCTACACTAAAAGTTAAGGGGCTTAAATTCTGCTATACAAAAGTTAAGGGGCTTATTTTTACCATAGAATAAAAGTTTTAGAGCTCTCATTAAGCTTTTACCTTCTGCTGGTCAGACATGAAAGTATAATGTCCCTGGTTCTGTATTTCCAGGTCGCCACTCAAGAGGGTTAGGAACCATCTCCATTGCTCCGTGGCCTCCTTTTCAACAGCTGCCCATGCAACTGGCCAAAAGCCATTGTTGGGATCCACTGCAATAGCTGTCAACAGCTGGCCTGGGTATCTACCTTTAATATGACATCCATCCAAACACAAAATAGGTCTGCACCCATCTTTAAAGCCTTTCTTCAGTGGGCCAAGGCAGCAGTACATCCTCATGAACCTTGGATTACATCCAGGTTCTCTAAATGGAGTGAACATAACCTCCATTGTACTGCCAGGATGAGTCCTTTTAATTTCTTCACAATATTGCCATATTTTCTTGTATTGTGACTCAACTGACCCCTTGATCTTCTCTATAGCTAGTATCTTGGCCTTAGCTGCAACATGCTTAGATACTTCTGCCTGGTAGTCTTCATGGACTGTTTGCCTTAACTCTCTTGTTGGCAGATTGTTATTTGATCTTATCCTCTCTACATACCTGTCAGACAGCCACTTGGCTGTAATATTCTTATTTTTCCATGCATGGCTGCATGTTTCATGGACATCATGCAGAGTCTTTACTACCAAGTCCTTTGTGCCCAGAGCCTTTTCTATTGAAGCAAATACAAACCATTTACATGGTTCCCTACACTTGGCCCTCACCCTGGTGGGCTCATTTTTACTGGTCCAAACAGGTTTACCCATCCTAATTCCATACTCAGTCACAGCAGATTTGAATTGTGCTCTTGACTCAAACTTCATCCCAATCTCGAATTTGGGATCCCTGAGGAATTTCTCTAGGACAAAGTCTTTGTATCTCCCTTTGAATTCATCATCTGATGAGTCATTGTCACTGCTCAGGTGATCAGGGATGTAATCTTGTTGGAGTGAATCTATATCCTCTGGTCCCTGGCTAGTTTGTTCTGCTGATCTGGTTCTCTTTCTCCTAACTTGTTTCATTCTCGCACCTTGCTGTTGTTTTTCCAGGTCAGTTTCTGTTTGCCTTCCACAAACATTCTCCTGTTCTGAACATTGCGTCTGGTCAGTTGTTTCATCTCTCTGCTGTTGCTGTGAAGTTTCACCACAGCCATCAGCATTCGAATTCAAAATGTGCAGCATAATCTCTTCACCACCATAGTCATTGGCACCACTAAATCTATCATTTTCTTCCTCTACTTGGGATTCAGATTCATCATCTATGTTTTCACCCTCTGCTTCATGTTCACCTTGCTGTTCACCACCATAGTCAGCTTCATGTTCACCCTCTGCTTCATGTTCACCTTCGTGTTCACCACCACCATAGTCAGCTTCATGTTCACCCTCTTCTGTCCCAACATTACTAGCTGCATGAGTGCTTTTTGCTGTTTTTTCACCCCCTACCTTTTCAACCGTATCTACACCTTCTACTGCCCTAACATTACTATCCTTTTGACTGTTTTTTGCTCTTTTTTCACCCCCTACATTCCCAACCATACAATCCCTTCTACTACTCTTCTCAGTACCTACATATCTAGTTATGCATTCTTCCTCATCTACTTCCTCTATGACAACTCCAGTTTTCTTTTTCCCCTTGTCTGGTGACTCTATTATTACAACATTTTTCAGTTCTTCAATTTCTGGGTCTGTCAGATGATGGCAATACACTTCCATCACCTTGAATTTATATGCCCAGTCACAGAATGTCCTAACATGGGTATCAGTAGACAATTCTCTCAAACCAGTCCTCATGTCTGCAACTGGTTCAAGGTAATAGTATAAAATGGTTGCATTACGATGACCAACTTTTCCAACCATTTTATTCAACTCATGGATTGACATACGTTCAGCATCACACATATCTATGTAGGCCACTTCTCCATTCTCATAACTGACATAATTTCCCCAATTTATTCTTCCCCCATGGTGTAATCTTATGCTAAATATTTTACATTCTGGATCTGCATATCAATATGAATATATTGTTTCAATACAAGTTGGGCTACAACAAATGCAGATAAATATACTATTCAAATTCAAATATAATTAATTAAAATTTCTTTTTCTTTTTCACATGCTTTTTAAAAAAGTAACCCTAATGTAATGCTTAAATCGAAGTTAAACAATAAAAAAGTTCCAACTTTTAATGAAATGCTAATTATTCGTAAATTCCTACACTTTTTGAACAACTAAACAACAAACTTAGGTGCCCACCACCATACCCCCACATCTAGGACCACTGGCACGCCACTTTCAGTAACCCCCACCACCAAAATTTTACTCTCTTCACCCATCTGACCACTAAATATGCTACCTATTTCACATTTAAAGGTTTTCGAACGAATATACATACCATAAGCGAGGACAGGATCAAAGTATTCATTTTTCGGCCTGATTTGCCACCCCTCCATTGCTGCTTCAATGTCGATGATACCCAAACCCGACAAGTAGGAATTAACTCTCTTGCTCTTCTCCCTCCGCAAAGATCCTCAAGAGAAGATGAAAATGGGTAAGGCTGTTGCTGTGAAGTTTCGACTAGCAGTTGGGTTGGATTAGGAAAATGGAGGGAATGTGGAGGAGTTGTGCTATTTTTGTTTAGAATATGTGGACAAAAATGCCCTTTGAAGAAGCACACTTGCATTCGTGTGAATTGGTCCTCCGGTTGCAAAATCGGAGAAACTGGATAAAAGGGCCACGATTTCCCACTTTTACAAGTTCAAGGGCTTAAAATCATCAAAAAATAGATTAGGGGCTTAATTTTACCTGGACAAAGAGTTAAAGGGCCAATTAGATAATTTGCCCTTGATCATTCTTTTGAATTCTTAGCCAAAATTTCAACGTGAAATCAAAGTTAGTAATTACTTTATTTTTAGAATTAATTTGTCCATGTTTGGTACCACGTAGAATTTAAACCAATAACCATTGATTTTTTGTAAACAAAATGCAATACGTGATAGAAAATGAAGTGAATTGACATAACAAAATCATACTATTAACACACAAATTATCACACTATTTTCTCTAAATCATAATATATGCATGTATAATCATAATATATATATATAAGTCCAAATCATAATATATGAATTTATAAAATTAAGAATTACTTTATGTATATATGTATGTATGTATGTGTGTATCTACACACATGCACACAAATTTGTGTGCACGTGCACTTGTGTATGTGTGTGAATGCATGTGCACACTTAGAGACACATATTTGTAAACAAGGCATGGGTCTAGGGGAGAAAAATCCCCTTGAACCCAATTTCTATCCTCTCAAGCACCTGCCCCATTTCTTTAACTAGATTTGTTCATATTTGTTAGCAAAAAAATGTAGTTTTAAATCCCCAAATATTTAGCTCTTATATAGTTCTAGTCCTTAAAGTTTTGACAAAAGCAAATTTGGTCCTCAATGTTTAGTCCATGATCTATTTCGATCCCTAATGTTGTAGTAAGAGAAAGTCTAGTTCCCGATGTATCTAATTTAAAGCAGATCTATGACATTTGAAATTTTTTTCCCAATTACTAACAAAATTTAGTCACATCTAATCATGTGTCCGTCCGCAAGTTTGGACCAAACTGGTATATATAAGAAATAAGAAATTCCAATTCATATAAGATCCACCTAAGTGATTTTTGAGTAGGATTCCATCTTATAAATAATTTCTTGTTTTAAAAAACTTCCATATTCGCACATAAGTCCTTTCAGTTTAACTTATCTTATAAACTAAAATATAAATAATACAAACTTATTATTCAAGTTCCATTTGCATTCCTTTTAATCCCATGAATGTACCGCTTAATGCTTGTGACCCATTAGACTCCGATATATGTTCGCAATAAGTAGCTAGTCATAACTCTTTATTACAATAAAAAGCTAGATAAAATACTTTTAGTTTATCATTGATTTAATTAAACAATCAACTCATTAGAAATTAAGATTGGTTTCTAGCACTACGTCATGATCACTCAAATGATGGAAGAAGTCAAGTTACTTCACTTTTTGAGCTCGTTTTCTATGTAAATAATATCTCTCACAAACCTTATCTCATATCAGTTTAGAGTAAATAATAACTGTTCACTCTAATACAATTAATAATATTTCATTATTATGAATATTTAATTCCCATAAAGAGAAACTTAGAAACACATTTATAAAAAGATCTTTCCACTTAATACTAAAATTCTTTATGTTATACTTCAACAAGAAGCCTATTAAAGAGTTTTTTCTTTTTTGAGAATGATGACCATGCTCATCGACATGAGAATAATGAGTACATCTAGAAGTCCAAATGGCTTGCATACATATCAAGAATAGATCTAAAAGAAACCTAGCAAGAATGTCAAATGCTAATAATCTATCATTAGTACTACCTCATCTATATCTTTGATCTAAACACTTGACAAAAAGAGCACATGCACGACAATTTAGAACTTTTAAAATCAAAATTTCGATAGAAATTTGTAGCATTGAATCAGTTCATCTGCTATTGCTTGACTAGAAGCAATTTGTAAACTAGTACAAAAGTATATCTAGACAAGAAAATCAGAAGGCCTAAATTCGATGATAGTATCATTGAATATTGCTTCTATTTGTGCAGCAACTAAGACCAATCAATGGCAAGAAAAAAACTGCAATTGAACTTGCTGGAAACACAGAATAATGTGCTATTAAGAGTTGTCTAATTTGGAATAGTTCTAAAATATTTTTCCATTGTGTAGAAGAACTTAACCATAATTGCAACCCAAATATATGGCAAAACCATTGAATCTTGCAGCACAACAGAATAACTGGTCTGTAATGGTATCACATTTGTCTTCATATGAAATGTGGTGACTATATTCATAACTTTTTGTTGCCAAATTCCAAAAGCTGATGACCATTTTGTGCATCACTATAGTGGATCCTACAAAACTGTGCTTTGAGAGCAAAGTACATTTGACAACAAAATAGACTTTGAACATATTGGACATATCCACTGTGAACATATGCAAGAGATCTCATCTTTCCAAGTCACATCTCTCATGTAAAATAGTTTGTATAACCCATTAAAGAGCTAATTCCTCTACTATTAGAGGTTATTTATCCTTACATATAACTTAACCTATCTTTCCATAGTTTATAATATACTCAATTTTTAATAATACGAGCTATTCATTTATAAGTAACAATCAAGAGAGTCATAGTATATTAATCCACACTTTGGATACTATAGTAATCCCAAGTTTAAAGATCACTTGCACTCTTAACACTTAGAGATGAATCCACTGATACTCAAATAAAATTATGAAAATCTTTGTGTTGATCAATCTAGTGAATTTGATCATTAATCAAGCACTCAGATACTAACTTGATGTCCTTGCATTGGATAATGTTTATTAAGATAGTTTCTTCAAAGATAATTATTTATATTTATATTTATATTTAATTTTAAATCTTTTCCAACAATCATGACTTACAAATAGCAACTTCATCTTCATGTTGGTTTTTCTAAACATGGAATCCATTTATAATTTTATATTATCTTGTCATTTGTTTGAGCACAGTTTTCTAAAATCTATTAATAAGTCATTAAGTGTTTTCTTCTTTCATGATCAAAATATCATGTTTTTCTTTAAGAAATCTACATTTCTTAAGAGTTAGATGTACCATAATAAACTTGCATAACCCTTGTCTTTTTTTAATTTCATGTAACACTCAATCATCATGAGATGCATGCACAAATTTTATCTCCTTTTAAACATTCTATCATAATACTTGAGCTTCTCAAATAATTTAGACAATTGTACTATAGTCATTAGAATAAAACTTAAACTCTTTAACTTTAAAAGCAACTTAAGGGAGGAGGGATGAGTTAGGTGACTTGGGTAGGGAGGAGATGTAAGTGAGCAGTCTCAGGTTCAAACTCTCCCACTTATACTAAAAATAAAAAATTTTAAAAGCAACTTTGTCGATCTTGATCCCTGTCTTTTGATGTTTACAAAACAAATACATAGTACTAATATCTTTTCTAAGAAATTCTTTCAGTCTTAAAGCATTTTGATTCAAAGACCAAGAGCATTTGAAAGAAGATAAAGGAAGATGAAAGTTGTTGGATTCTCACAAAGACAATACCAGACGTCCGATAAACTGTGCAGCTCTTATCGGACGCAGAAATCCTCACTGGACATCCGAAAGAATTAAAACAATCTTTCAACCTCTCTGCTTGCCTTCGGATGCACGAAGAACTCCATCACCGGACGTCCGATAGAATTGAGATACTCTCTGACTACTATCGAATGCAAGCATTGGAAGTACCGGACATCTGAAAGAATTAAGAGGATTTCTCAAACTCTCTGTTTGCTGTCGGACGCAAGCATTGGAAGTACCAGACGTCTGAAAGAATTAAGATGATTTTTCAAACTCTCTATTTGCTGTCGGATGCAAGCATCAGCTGTATCCGACATCCGACACTTGCAACGGCTAGTTGACTCTTCAGCCACTTTCTATCTGTTGAAAGTCATAATGAGCACTTTTTTGGTCTCATATAAAAGGCATATGATTAGAATCAAAAAGACAATTTTTGCACACTGAGAATACAAAAGATTAAGAGTAGTTTTAGTGAGAACGCTTTTGAAGGAACAAGTTGTACTCTTTGTGGTGTAAGATTCTTGTAAGATTTTCTTGTATGAGAAAAATACTTCAATAGTGTAGCTTTGTGAAGGTTATCTTGAGTGATTGTAAAATTTTTTAACTTGATCAAGTGGAGCTTAGGGTAAGGAGGAAGTGAGCCTTCCCTTGTATACAAAGATTGGTTGTATTTCATCAATTTGAAGAAACTTGTTCTATAAAGTGATCTTCAAACTCAAGAGGAGCTTGGTAGTCAAATTGGTTTGCTTTTCATCCCTTTTTATTTATTATCTTGTGAACCTTAATTGCTTATCTCTTCTACTCTCAAGTGATATTGCTCTCTTACTAATTGTTTCATTGAGTGGTCATCTAGAAAAAAGGGTAAATTTCACATTGAACAAAAAAGGTGTCCTTTAACTTGATTAGTTTTTAAATAATCTAATTCACCCCCTCTTAAGTTGTCTGCGATCCTAACAAACTTTGGTCACGAGTTGACTAACTTACTAACTCATTGTCGTGCCACATTTTTTGAAAAAAATAAGATTACGGGTTTATAAAAATAAATTTTGATTAATTTTGAATGAAAATGAGTTTTTAATTTTTAGAGAATAAATAAAAAAAAAGGACCTAAAATGGAACTTAAAAAGTGCGACGATTTTGGACCAAAACAATAGTTTAAAAAGGATTTTTTAAGAAAAATAGGAGTCGTCAGTTAGTATTGAATTAACGTATACCAAATCACCTAAAAATGTATTTAAAAAAAAACAGGTAAAACCCTTTTTAAACGACTCCTAAATTTTTGAAAAATAAGATAAAAGAGTTCGGAAGTCATGGTTGAAAAAAGGGAAGGTAAGGATAAAATTCAAGGCACCCTTTCAACCTAACCAAAACTAGTTGCGTGATTTAGTCGAAAATTTTTTTAGCTTAACCTTTACAACTTATCACATTTGGATATTACTATATGAATGCAAATCTAGACCTAATGGCTATTGGAGGGTCAATATGTCTTTTTGAATTTTAGTTGATGCAAATCGTATTAATTGCGACGCCCAAAAGTGATTCTTTGAAGAGGTCATGAATATGCAACAATGAGACTTGAAAAAATAAAAAAAATTATAATATACAAATATACGTGACCTAAAAGAGAGAAATGCAACATAACGGGTACGGGAGTTAAGATTCGTGACTCAATTTTTCTTCTTATAGAGGGAATACGAATTTGTTAAGGCTAAGGAACCATACTCGTCCATATCCCATATTTAAAGGGTACTCTCTAACCTAATCAAGCAAATGCACTAATCTACTTCTAAATTTTTCTTAAATGGAATGCAAGTCTAAATGTCTTGTTTCCTACATGAGGATGATGGATACACATATAGGGGAAATATCATGCAAAATGATAAAAAAATCCTAAAAAGTAGAAAATATGCATGAAATGTAGTGATTGTCATGCAAGCATGATCTAGGACGTGGACAGTCCCTAAGAGTCTAGTATTGGACTAACCCATGTCTATGAGTTCTCACTAGCGTTGGACTAGTGAAAAATCGGAACAAAGAGTTACAACTAGCGTTGGACTAGTGTAGTAATGTCAGGCATTTATTATAATCAAATAAATTATATAAAACATAATAAAAACAAGTAAACACATAAGTCATATAGAGCATACAACATATAAACATGATATCTAGATGCAACAACTCTAAGAAAGCGAGTAAACACGTAAACATATAAGCACACAAGCAAATAAAAGCAAATAGAGATCTAACTATTACATTCGGTGCCCTAACTACAATCTAAGGGGGGGGGGAAAGAATAAAATAATAAAATAATATCCTAACTATTATATTTATCTAACTAAATACATTTTTTGGCAAAATTAAAACCTATCTATTACATAATCTATTAAAATACATGTCTTGAACACCTAACTATTACAATTTGGCAATTAAATGCCTCTCAAATAATTTACTAAAATCAAATAAATGAATAACTGTGACAACCCCACCTCCCCCAAAGGCGAATCAAAAGGTTCGACGGACCGCCTGCCCAACTCTCGCCGGGACTCAGATCTGGAACGGACGGAAACCCTACCAAACGCTCAGAAGAACTTCGAGGAAAACATTCAGAACCCAATTGAGTCGAACTATAAGATACAATCAATCTTTAGGACAACGTTCCCACAGACATATAACCATAAGGAAACACTGTACAATATACAAATATACATATTAGTAAGATTACACACCAAAAGAAACATTTTATTAAGATACATTTAGGGTTTCTAAATTGTCGAGGAGCTATACTCAAAAGAGCAAAAAAATTTCTGACTAGTCCAACTCAGTCTTAAAAAACATCAAAGTTCCAAAAGATGGTTCTCTGTAAAGAAAACAAGGATAACGGGACGGGGTGAGCTAAAAATTCAATGAGGTACCAAAAGTATAAACAGTAGAAATCATGAGAAATCACTTTTAGGGCACATATACACACAAATACGAGAAATGAATGAACACCACAGTTTAAAGGATACAGGTGGCTCTCAAGAGCCCAATCCCCGTTGCAATACTTGATCCAAACTAGTTGACTCTCCGTCAACATTCAAATAAAGGAACCAGTCCAATAGAACACCACTTTAACACTAAATCCCATCCACCAACCATACCCCTTACCGGGCCCGAACGCCAAATAGGAACATGAATGGTAATACTCGAGTGTACCGGAATCAAGAGTCTCAATACTCAAAGATTTCATAGGAACAGGCACCCATGGATTGTCAATTTCCTCGACCGAGGCCTTGCTCGCTCGATTCAATCAATTCCTCATGAGGTTGAGTTCAAATGTAACAGGAATGTCGTTGGATACACTTCCAAACGACATTATAACAGGCGCAGGTAACAGATTCAAGTATATACAAGAAACAAGCCACACAGGCCAGAGAACGAGTGTGATAAAGTACACACTCGCCTCTTACAGAATAAACAGTCGCTAAAGACATTCAAATAGCAATTTGTAAGTACAGATAACCATTTTAGCAATAATTCAGGGGAGTGGTACACTCACCGGTTCCAGTACAGATACTTCAAAAGATTTTTATCCAAAATGGTTTTAATCGCCAAGAAATCCTAAAATAATCAAGATAAAATAATTATAGTTCGCACATCCGCAAACCCAGTAAATAGAATGCATAAATGAGACCCGACTACATGTCGTATGCCTTTCCAGGTTAAGTACTAGTACAGAAGAATAAAAATATGACTTTTGAGTAAAAAGATAACAGTTGGTCCTAGGGTTACAAACAATCCTCAAAACCCTTCATTTTTACTAAGATCAACTCAATTTGAAGGAATCGCGTAGCCCTAAAATTTTGGGCAACATGCCCTCTATATTTTGCTATATTCCATCCATTTATGGCTTCATTATTTTTTCTCAAGTCAGTCTAATTCAACACATAAGAAATCTTAATACAATAGCCCTTCAATTAGGCTCAAATTCATTCAAATACAAAGCAAGTCTAGGAATGCGACTAGACATCAAGTTTTAAGGGCAAAAGCTAAATAGCAGGTTTAACGTCTCTTAGCGGAACAGACACAACCGAAGCTACACTTATCGGATTGGGGTGCAATTTATACCGTTTTGAAGCTAAGATAAAGGCCTACAACTTTCATGAAAACCCCTTAGTCCAGTTCATAGTGTATCTAGATCAAAATTCCAAATTATAGAACCAGCATCTCACAATCAGACTAGTTAACCGCACTATGATTAAACGACAATAATTCAGGCTACCGAAGTCCGATTGAAATATATCTTATGGAGTTTCGAAACCAAACCATATACCTACATTTCTTATGAAGACCTCCAAAGCTAAATCATGCATTTTCAAAGTCAAAATTTGAAATCCCCACGAAAACAGAAAACTGTCTGCGAAAATAGGGCTTATGGGCAGTCAAGGGTATTTCGATCATTTCACATGCTACGGTGCTCCGATCAAGTTGAAATTTTATAGGCAGCTATAAAACATCATTTCCTACAACTTTCATGTTTAACCTAAGCCTGATTCAACCTCTAACATGCTCAAATAAAACAGGACAGAACAGGGAAAATTGAAACCCTAAACTAGAATTTCTGCACCAAACCAGAAACTTTCCGCAACCAATCATATCCAACATATACCAACTTCATTTTACACTATAACAAACTATCAATCCATGACTAAACAATAATTACTATATAAAAACAGAAAAATCAATAATAAATCAAAAATTCATCAAAACTCCACTTCCAACCATCAAACCTACTACAAATCAACATATTTTGCCACAAAAGCCACTAATTAGACATTTTTAGGATCAAAGGAAAGGTTTCTTAGTCACTTACCTTGCCAACCCAAGAAAAGATCCAACTTAGCACCACCTTCTTTCAAACCACTTCACAACTAACCTCACTACTACTAAACTAAGGGTTTTTATGGAGGAATTTCAAGTTTAATCGGTTGGATTGGGAGATTGAGCAAGATTATGAGCAAAAGAGTTGAAAGTTTCTTTTCTTTTCTTCCTAGAGAGAGCCGGCCAAAGAAGCTTGAAATAAGAATGCTTTTTGGGTCAATTTTGATATATGGTAAAGGTAAAGTTAAATGGTCAAAATCCAAGATTGAATAGGATGGTGACACTTGTCACCTTTTAAGTTTAAACTTATTCTCTTGTCTCTCCAATACTAATCCATCTAGGTAACCTTTAATTACCTCTTAACACCTAATAATTTAATCCCGGTATACAAAACTTAACCTAATTGGCCGAATTTGTGGCACTTAACGCCACTAGCGGGTCTCACGCCCAATATACACTCTTTATTTCTCATGACCTAACTTATATTAGAAAATGATTTAAAAACTATATTTACTCATAAAAATCTCAGACAAATCAATATAATAGGGTATAGTGACGAAAATGCATGCGAGAAAATAAAATAAAGTATTATGAAATAAAGAAAATTTACGGGTCCTCACATTCTCTTCCCCTTAAAGAAATTTCGTCCTTGAAATTCTCTTCATACCACAATCTATCTAAAGAGAAATCGTAATAATGCTATAACTAAAACGCCATGCTAAGAAAATCTGTGAAGACATAGGGAGAATACACTCAAAATATCAGGTACTAGATCTACTACTTTTATCGAGAATACACTCATTACATAGGGATTGCATATATATCGTTCCATAAATACAATTATTTCGGCTAACACATCACTACTTGCCGACTTTAACTATTACAGCAGCTTCACCATCCCAAAATTCATTTGTTTTGGGCAGTTCCTCACTTGGTGTCCCAGTTGGCCGCATCTAAAGCATGCACCAATTTTCATATAACGTATTCCCGTATGCCTTTTGTTACATGTTTCACACTTAGCAGCCACACATTTCTTCTTGAAGTGTCCATTCTTTTCCTTCTTCCTCCCCTTATCCCTCATAGCAACTCCATTTCCATCCATCTATTTACGTTTTCCTTTGTTGTCGCAAGCACTTCCTTCACCTCTTTCATTTTTATTACTAGAAATGTCCTGAGAGGCTATTTGACTAGACGAAGGCACTAACTCAAACTTACTTCGTACCTCTTCCGGAATCCCTTCATATTTCTTTTTTAACTCTATGTTCTTGTGCAGTAGCTCAATTTTTTTCGAATACTCCTGTTTCCATCGCCTTTCCCAGTGCTCAACTAATTTCTTTTGGAATTCTACTTCCTTTCGAAGAATCTCTATCTCCTTATACATCTCAGCCAAATGTGCCATTTTACCGATTCGCTCAAACTCAAGGGATAGCCTGCCAAGCAAATTGAAAAAATCAAAACAAGTAACCAAGTACACTTGGAACTTTAACCATATAACTGTTACATTCCCTCACTCCCAATCCAACCACGAAAAATCAAACTTAGAAGCATACAAGTATAGAGGCCAAATCCTTTCTCTCAAATTCCATACCTAATTCTAAATTCTCGATCTCGACACAATAATAATCAAGTCAGGTCCACACTTTGACATCAAGAGATAAATGTCAAGAAAGTATAAATCTCACAAGAGGGGTAGAAAGTACCTCTATGGTTGTAGCTAGACTAACTCAAAGTCAAGTAAACACTTATCAAGTACTCACGGTCATAGCAAAAGGGAACATGTCTTAGGTGAGAATTCCCTTACAATCTAGCCACACTCGAGAAAACCCGAGCCAGACTAGTATAAGAGTAGTCCAGGATAACACTTCCATATCAAACCCCCCTCGATCAATCATATTACGAGGTCCAATGTAAAATCTTCCGTGCCTTGGCCTTTGCCATCCAGACTTATCTCAAATTCAATCAAGATACAGACCTTTATTCTCGCGCTCTCCACTATTTGGTACTCAAGTCCAAGAATCCACAATAAGATAATTCACAGCTCGAGCCGGCCGATTCCAAGAGTAAATTATCCATATTACAGATTTCTACCTGACATACATATCTATCTTTCTCAAGTTCCATGATAAAGATTTTTACACTTCTGATATGCACGGTTCATAGCTTATGCTCAAACGAGCACTTAGACATATTCACGAAATCAGGACCATAACACCACTTGGCCCAAACTCACTCCGCGCAGAGACCACGCGAAGTAACTATGATACCACTTGTGACAGCCCCACCTCCCCCTAAGGCGAATCAAAAGGTTCGGCAGACCGCCTGCCCAACTCTTGCCGGGATTCAGATCTGGAACGGACGAAAACCCTACCAAACGCTCAGAAGAACTTCGAGGAAAACATTCAGAACCCAATTGAGCCGAACTATAAGATACAATCAATCTTTAGGACAACGTTCCCACAGACATATAACCATAAGAAAACACTGTACAATATACAAATATACATATTAGTAAGATTACACACCAAAAGAAACATTTTATTAAGATACATTTAGGGTTTCTAAATTGTCGAGGAGCTATACTCAAAAGAGCAAAAAAATTTCTGACTAGTCCAACTCAGTCTTAAAAAACATCAAAGTGTTCCAAAAGATGGTTCCCTGTAAAGAAAACAAGGATAACGGGACGGGGTGAGCTAAAAGCTCAATGAGATACCAAAAGTATAAACAGTAGAAATCATAAGAAATCACTTTTAGGGCACATATACACATCAAATACGAGAAATGAATGAACACCATAGTTTAAAGTATACAGGTGGCTCTCAAGAACCCAATCCCCGTTGTAATACTTGATCCAAACTAGTTGACTCTCCGTCAACATTCAAATAAAGGAACCAATCCAGTAGAACACCACTTTAACACCAAATCCCATCCACCAACCACACCCCTTACCGGGCCCGAACGCCAAACAGGAACAGGAATAATAATACTCGAGTATACCGGAATCAAGAGTCTCAATACTCAAAGATTCCCTAGGAACAGGCACCCATGGATTGTCAATTTCCTCGACCAAACTCTTGCTGGCTCGATTCAATCAACTCCCCATGAGGTTGAGCTCAGATGTAACAGGAAAGTCGTTGGATACACTTTCGAACGACATTATAACAGGCGCAGGTAACAGATTCAAGTATATACAGGAAACAAGCCACACAGGCCAGAGAACGAGTGTGATAAAGTACACACTCGCCTCGTACAGAATAAACAGTCGATAAAGACATTCAAATAGTAATTTGCAAGTACAGATAACCATTTTATCAATAATTCAGGGGAGTGGTACACTCACCGGTTCCAGTACAGATACTTCAAAAGATTTTTACCCAAAGTGGCTTTAATCGCTAAGAAACCCTAAAATAATCAAGATAAAATAATTATAGTTCGCACATCCACAAACCCAGTAAATGGAATGCATATATGAGACCCGACTACATGTCGTACGCCTTTCCAGGTTAAGTACTAGCACAGAAGAATAAAAATATGACTTTTGAGTAAAATGATAACAGTTGGTCCTAGGCTTACAAACAACCCTCAAAATCCTTCATTTTTACTAAGATCAACTCAACTTGAAGGAATCGCGTAGCCCTAAAATTTTGGGCAGCATGCCCTCTGTATTTTGCTATATTCCAGCCATTTATGGTTTCATTGTTTTTCCTCAAGTCAGTCCAATTCAACACATAAAAAATCTCAATACAATAGCCCTTCAACTAGGCTCAAGTTCATTCAAATACAAAGCAAGTCTAGGAATGCGACTAGACATCAAGTTTTAAGGGCAAAAACTAAATAGCATGTTTAATGTCTCTTAGCGGAACAGACACAACCGAAGCTACACTTATCGGATTGGGGTGCAATTTATACCGTTTCGAAACTAAGATAAAGGCCTACAACTTTCATGAAAACCCCTTAGTCCAGTTCGTAGTGTATCTTGGTCAAAATTCCAAATTATAGAATCAGCATCTCACAATCAGACTAGTTAACCGCACTATGATTAAACGACAATAACTCAAGCTACCGAAATCCGATTGAGGTGTATCTTATGGTGTTTCAAAACCAAGTCATATACCTATATTGCTTATGAAGACCTCCAAAGCTAAATCATGTATTTTCAGAGTCAAAAATTGAAATCCCCACGAAGGCAGAAAACTGTCCGCGAAAATAGGGTTTATGGGCAGTCAAGGGTATTTCGGTCATTTTATATGCTACGGTGCTCCGATCGAGTTGAATTTTACAGGCAGCTATAAAACATCATTTCCTACAACTTTAATGTTTTAACCTAAGTCTGATTCGGCCTCTAACATGCTCAAATAAAACCGAACAGAACGGGGAAAATTGAAACCCTAAACTGGAATTTCCGCACCAAACCAGAAATTTTCCGCAACCAATCATATCCAACATATACCAACTTCATTTTACACTATAACAAACCATCAATCCATGACTAAACAATAATTACTATATAAAAATAGAAAAATCAATAATAAATCAAAAATCCATCAAAACTCCACTTCCAACCATCAAACCTACTACAAATCAACATATTTTGCCATAAAAGCCACTAATTAGACATTATTAGGATCGAAGGAAAGGTTCCTTAGTCATTTACCTTGCCAACCCAAGAAAAGACCCAACTTAACACCACTTTCTTCCAAATCACTTCACAACTAACCTCACTACTACTAAACTAAGGATTTTTATGGAGGAATTTCAAGTTTAATCGGTTGGATTGGGAGATTGAGCAAGATTATGAGCAAAAGAGTTGAAGGTTTCTTTTCTTTTCTTCCTAGAGAGAGCCGGCCAAAGAAGCTTGAAATAAGAATGCTTTTTGGGCCAATTTTGATATATGGTAAAGGTAAAGTTAAATGGTCAAAGTCCAAAATTGAATAGGATGGTGACACTTGTCTCCTTTTAAGTTTAAACTTATTCTCATGTCTCTCCAATACTAATCCATCTAGGTAATTTCTAATTACCTCTTAACACCTAGTAATTTAATCCCGGTATACAAAACTTAACCTAATTGGTCGAATTTGTCGCACTTAACGCCACTAGCGGGTCTCACGCCCAATATACACTCTTTATTTCTCATGACCTAACTTATATTAGAAAATGATTTAAAAACTATATTTACTCATAAAAATTTCGGACAAATCAATATAATAGGGTATAGTAACGAAAATGCATGCGAGAAAATAAAATAAAGTATTATAAAATAAAGAAAATTTACGGGTCCTCACAATAACACTAAAAGTAAATAAAACAAGAAAATTAAAACATGCAATTACATGCAATAAACACGTAGGATCTAGTAAAAATCAAAATAAGGGGTAGTGTGTACCTCCCTTGAATTGGTGACTTAACGAAATGCAATTTCTTTTATTTACTCTCCAAAACAAAGAAAATGATCAAGGCACCAATTTATTTGACAAATAAATCATAAGGAAATGGAAATAAATATGAATTCTATCAATTTAAGCATTCAAATGAAATATAATTAATAATTAAAAAATAAAAGTAACTTCTATCTAAGAAATCAAACAAACAAGGACTTAATTGCAAACATTAAAAAAATTTTAGGGGCTAAATTATTATTATTACAAAATATTGAGGTAAAAAATTAAAGAGAAATAAAATTAAGGGCTCAAAGATAAAGCTTACCAAACCCAATGCTAAAATTCACAAAAATAAATCAAAACCCGCTTGCTCCACTTGCTAAAATTAAACAACAAAAAGAATCACCTAATTCTTTAATTCTTTTGATAAAATCCAAATCAAAACTATGAATTTATCAAAATTATTAAATCTCAAATTTCATCCTAAAACTCATAAATAATATATTCAAAATCAAATTAAAGCATGCCAAAGAAAGTTAAAATTTTAAAGAGACAAGATTGATTGATTTTTCCAATTCTCTGGACCACAGTATGATTATACAAAAATATAGAGGTCAAAGTGCAATTTATGAAACTTTTCATGCATCTCCTTCGAAGAAGAGCTTCTGCAACTTTCTGATGCTTTGAAATTTTAGCAAACCTCATGTGGCAATCGTTAACGGCAATCTTAAACAAGAAAACAGCCTCAAATTCTCGTTAAACTCCTTAAACCCATCATCAAGATGCAATACTAAGCACACAAAAGAAAGTAAAATCTAAGATGGGGGAAAATCTTGCAAACCCCAGACTCATTCACGAAACTTTTTACAAATCTTTGGGTTTGTTACCAACTAAAAGAAAACGTGGGATAATCTCTACACAAAAAGTCTCATGACCCATAATAACACAGGACCCAGATGCAATGGTATGGGGCAAAGATCTAAACCAACAACTCGTATGAAAACGGAATAATCGAAGAAAGAAAAGAAAGAACATGAAACCAGAAAAAACTAAATACTGTAGCATAAATTTTTTACATATTAACATCAATCTGAGTATGTGTAGGCGAAAAAAAAGTTACATTGAAGATTTTAACACTAGATATATGGAGAAACGTGGGCTTTGCACGATCAAAGATTAAAAGTTTGCTTCTTTGAATTTGACTGCGGGAGTTTAAGGGTTGGTGGGTTCGTCACTTTGAGCTTGGATTTGGCAAGCCTAGAGCTGTTTTCTCCCAGAAATTTGTGAACGAAGTTTCTTCTATTGTCTCCCAAGAGAGTGCAGAAGCCAAAAAATCCCACAAAAAACTACAATCGAAGCAGAAATCTGGCCTCGGAACAAGCTAGTTCGTCAACCTGGTTATGGGTTTTGCAGAAAAATTTTCTGCACTTTTCTGAATTTCCCCTCTCTTTTCTTTCTGTTTTTCTTTGTTCCGCCTCCTACTCTCTCTCTTTTGTCCTCAGATTCCCTCTCTCCTTTTCCTTTCTTCCTCCCTTTCTCCCTTTCTTTCTTTCTCTCTTTCTCTCTACCTTCCCTATTCCAGAAACCCTCTTTTCCTTTTTCTATTTTTTAGCCGCCACCCCTCTCTCCCTTTCTTTCAGTTTTCCTTTCTTCCTCCCTTTCTCTTTGTTTCCTTTCTTTCTTGTTCCTTCTATAATCTCCCCAGTTTTCCTCTCGTTCCTCCCTATCTCTCTGTAGTTTCTCTCACTTTCTTGCTCCCTTAGATTCTCTTTTGTTTCCCTCTCTCAGTTTTTCATTTTTTTTAAAAAAAATCTCCTTCTTCCCCCCAGCCGAAAACCCTCTGTTTTCCTTTTTCTGGTTTCTTTCTTTCCTTCTTGCTTGTTTTCCTCTTGCCCGCTGCCCCTTTCTTTCTTTCTTGCTTGTTCCAGATTTCCCTTCCTCCTTTCTTGTTCTTCAGCCTTTCTTTTTCCTTTCTTCTCTTGTTCGCAGTCCTCTCTTGCTCTCAGCTCCAACCCTTTTTTCCTTTCTTTCTTTTCTTGCCTTTCCCCTACTGCCCCGAAGCTTCCTTCCTTCCCTCTTTTTTTGTTTTTCAAAATTTTTCCCATCTTTCACCTGTCTTGCCACCTATCCTTTAAATATGTTGTGTGCAAAATGCCAAAATCACATGACTAATGCTTATCTATTCCACTTAACTGCTATGCATGTCTTCCACCTATCTTGTTTTTTCTTTTTTATTATTATTATTTTTTATTTTTTAAAACAAATTTAGGGTAAACAAAATGTTAATTCTTAATTGAAATTGCCTTACAAAAAATTTCATTCTATTTGGAAGAAATTGAGCTTGAAAAGGTTAAAAATAAATTTTTGTTGAGAATTTTCTTTTTCAGAAATTTAATGCAAAATGTTTTAAAAAAAAAATAATGAACCTAATTTACTAAAATAAATAAAAATAAACACTAACTATCATTTTGCAAACTTAGTCAACTAAAATAAAATAAAATAAAATAAAATAAAATTTTGGTATCTACAACTTGCCTTTTTTTGTGTGAATTTCGAAAAAATTCGAGACACAGACGTAAACACCAAATATTTACCTGTAGTTATTTTACTACGAACTGAAACAAGCAAATGTATAAAGGTCAATGGGAATAAAACCCAAATCTGCTGTAACAATTGGTCAGTGGGATAAAATCCGAACCTCTCATAAAATTAATCAGTGGGATAAAACCTAACCCTGCTGAAAATTGGTAAGTGGATAAAATTCTAGTCTGCCAAAAAGTTGGTCCTGCCGGAAAGTTGATCAGTGGGATAAAACTCGAACCTGCCATAAAATTGGTCAGTGGGATAAAATCCGAGCCTGCCGAAAAATTGATCAGTGGGATAAAACCCGAGTCTATTATAAGATTGGTAAATTATTGCAGATTGCCTTTCAAAAATTTTGATAGAGACAGATGACTTCTTCTAAAAAAATTTGTCCCAATGTGATGTTATTAGACTTTGGGATCTGCAAAAGCAGAATAATTATAATAATAAGATAATGCCACCATCATCCAATCAACCCCACTTTCGAGAAATGTGTAAACATGAGTATTTGAACGTTTTTACCCGATGTAGTGAAAATTCAACTTTGTTCTGCGAACTGTATCAAGTTTTTATAACTTTCGATGCTGATGAAATATGACATTTAGTATTAAGACACTTTCAATAAATCATAGGGATTGCCATTTGATAAACCTAAAAAGATAAATGAGACCATGAAACATATGAAAAAATATTTTATGTACACAAAAATGATGAAAATCCCAATAATCGTAAAAATAACTATTTATCTTTATTGGAAGAAAATTCATTTTAGAGAAATGAACCTGTTAACACAACTATTTATGCTTGATGAACCAAAACACTTTGATTCCAAATTAAATACCACGTTTGACCCTTTGGATATCATTCCTCCGGAGTTCAACGCTGGCAACAGAACTAGAACTGTGAAGAGAAATTCAAATGAACTGAGTCACCAGCCATTCAATTCCATGCTCACTTTTTCTCATAAAACCCTACCTTAGCGCCCTTTCGGATTTTCACTAAAGATACCCCCACCTTTTTATTTTTCTTTTCATTCATTTTTTCATTTCATTTTTATTTTTTTGCTTCTCTTCTTTTCCTTCTTTTTCTTTTTCTTTTCTTTTTCTCTTTTCCTTTTTTAGAAGGTGCCCTTTTGGATTTTCACCTAATGAACAAATCTTTTCGGTAGCCTTATCAATTCAAAAATGTGTTTTGATGGCAACAGTGTGACAATCATTCCCTTGCAAAATTGGTGAAGGTGTGTTGACATTATTTGCCATGTGATTAGAAAATTTTCTGAAAGAGGTGATGTAAAGAACGGAAGTCAGGACTTTCAGTTTTTCATAATGTGATCAGGTGAGGTGCTAAGAAAAGGTTAAGTCTTGAAAGCAGATTTTATAAGTGTTTAAATCATCTGAGGTCGCATCTTCACATTAACCCTACTAAAATTAAACTAAAATTGCTCCGATTTATCGAAGTTCTTTTCTTTAATTTTCTTTTTATTTTGTTCCTCCATCACTTTTCACCTCTTGAGACTTTTCTTTTCTTTTCTTTCAATTCAAACTTGCCCCAGTGTGGGGTTTGCAATCCTCAAGAGTTGCCAAACGAAATAATTTATTTCGAAAGTTCAAAAGGGATAACTAGAGATAAAATGTTTAATTGGAAAGGAAGAAGGTCTGACTTTTATTCCATACTTCGCATTAACCCTGAAAGGAAACTTTCATTTATTTGATGAAGAATTTCTTACACATATCTGAATTGATCGACTGAGGAAAAATTTGTCTATCCATTTCTACTAGAATAAGTGCTCCACCAGGCAATACCTTCTTGACGATAAAAGAGCCTTGCCAATTTGGTGCAAACTTGCCTTTCGCCTCCTCTTGCATTGACAAAATTCGTTTCAACACTTTGTCTCCTTCTGTGAATAGTTGCAGTTTGACCTTCTTGTTGTAAGTATGGGCCATTCTCTTTTTTTGCTTCTTATTTAAATGAATGCTAATTTTTTATTTCCTTGACCCCGATCTCAGTGTCAATATTAATGATTTCTGTTTCTTCTAAATTCGATTTGGATTTCTCTTCATATTGTTCAAGATTCTTTAACAAAAACTCAGATTCTTCCTCGTTATAGCTCTCTTCTTGAATTTCTGATTTCATAATTTCAAATTTGTGAGAGATATCGAGATTGCAGTCATCAAATTCCGGAATAGTGATATCCAAGGGTCAATGTGTTTTATTTTTGGCCATCTAAAAAAAATGAGATAGATATAATAATGTGTAAGTAAAACAATTGAAAAATGAATACTGTGCATTTCATTGAATTTCAAATAAAGGACAAAATGTCGTAATACACTACTTAACAAAAGACTTTTATTGAAAAGACATTTGATTCAAAACTATTTACAATACTAAAAGGCAAAAGATGATGAATACGAATGATTTCTTTTATAGTTCTCAACCAAAAGCAATCCTCTAGATTTACCGAAATTTCCTTCGGGAGGGAAGGTAATTCGCAGTCCAGTTTTGGATGGTTTCTTCCAGCACAAAAGGCTTCTCGACTATTTCGATTATTTCATTCTCTTCCACAATGTATTTGGCAGGCTCCTCAAACTCCTTGTCAGTGGTAATTGCCCCTACAGTATCTTTATATTCAGGAAGAGGGTTCTTGCTGACATTCAGCCCCGACTTACCCATTTTCCTTAAAACTATATCCCCGGCGTCAATCATGTCTTAGATCTTATGTTTTAGTACCCAACAATTGTCAGTAGAGTGACCAGAACTTCTAGAGTGATATGCACAAACGGCTTGAAAATCATAACCAACAGGAATGCCCCCAAGGTAGGTTTTAGGAGGCACCACGCCAATTTTACCAGCAACCTTAAGTTGCTCGTATAATTAGTCAAGAAGTCGATCCAAATTGGTAAAGGTATGATATTGGATTTGGTTTTGGATTTCATTGGTTTGAGAATAATTATAGGTTTGGTTATTTGGCTGAGAAGGTCTTGGATTAAAAGAAGGTCGAGGTTGAATTTGCAAACTTGGTTGGAAAATCTGAAAAAGTTGGGTAATATGGGTAGGGGATGAGTAGGTGGTCGGTTCTGAAATCTGGGTCTAGTCGGGGGATTCTGATCCCAAACAAAAGCATTCTCTCCTTCCTTCTTATTAAACTGAGATTTCTTGTCACCACTACTCTGACCTTGCAAAGTTTTCAGTTGTATTTTCAAGGTCGACACGTTGACTATCTTTCCTACTTTGACGAATTCGTCAAATTCCTCTAACTTGTTTACAATAGCTGCAAATGAGCATCTAGTCATTCGAAAAATTTTCTCAAAATAAGACGGGTCATGAGATTTGATAAATGTTCGAACAATTTCGTCCTCAGACATAGGGGGTTCCACTTTGGCAGTCAATTTCCTCCATCGCTTTGCATACGTCTTGTAATCCTCAGATGGCTTTCTTTTAGTCCCCTCAAGTGTGGTTCTCGTTGGAGCAAATTCACAATTATACTCATATTGTCTTATAAAAGTTGTTGACAGATCCACTCATGTCCTTATCTCATCAGATTTTAAATTGGAATACCAATCCAGTGTATCGCCTTCTAAGTTTTCAAGAAACAATCAAACTGGCAAATTCTCGTCATCTATTGGCTTTCCTAATTTGTTTGCAAACATTTGAAAATGTGTTTTGGGATTGTCCGTTCCGTCATACTTGCTAAATTTGGGTGCTTTAAAACCCACAGGCAGTTGCATATCAAGAAACATGCACAATTCATTATAGTCCAAACCTTCTTGTTTGCTTAAACCTTGGCTCTTCCTCATAAATTCATCAAACCGATCCAACCTCTTTAATAGATTATTGTCAATTGACGCGGAGAATTCTCCTACTTCAATTTTTCCTTGTGCAGCGGTGTCTAGCGTGAATGGTTCTGCAGTGGAATAATAATATGGTCCTTGAAATTCAAGTGACATGTTTAGATTAACAAGTGGATAATTTTGAGGAGTTTGCATGTAAGAAGGATTGATTTGGATATTGGGTACATAGGTATATGGTAGGCCATGAGTGGGATAGGTGAAAACTTTCTCAGATGGATTTATGACATGTGGAGCAAAAGAGATTTGAGTATAGGGTAGGGGTAGTGATTGCGTTTCAGTTTGACTAGCAGGTAGAGGATCATGTTGAACACCGCTGCTGCTACCAGCAACCAGTTGATCAATCACACGCCGTTGTGCGGTCATCTCCATGCTTAACTCATTGAATTTGTTTAACACTTCGCTCAGTTGAACTCCCAAATTTGCAAGGTCGGCTGATGGCGTAGTTGTAGACCTATCGGATGATTCAGGATGTGTACTCATGTTTATACTATTTTCAAAACTCGGCTACGTGATCGTGTAATGATGGAACTTTTTCGTGTAGTTATGATTACAATTACCTGAAAATATAGGAAAAATCCTATTTAGATTCCCCTCTTGATTAATTGTTGACAAAAAGAGAGAAAAAAAAAGACGGGAGTCAATAAAAATTAAAGTAATTCGGATGCATGTCCTATTGGGGAGTCCTTTTTGTGCCAAAAGTAGGCCTAACATGATGCAATACCTTTAAAGTAGAACCCGTTTATCAAACTTGTTTTTGACCACCATTTTGCATAAAAGAAAAGTCATTTCAAACTTCCAACTTTCCATTTTATAAACATTATTTACATCATTCCTTGGAGACGGTCTCGTACAAAGTCATTAAACCTTTTTAACCTATCTATTACAGCATCTTTGGATTCTCTGGCATAAGAATTTCTCATGTGCTCCACTTGTTCGTACAGTTCCTCACATTTTCTCTTCAATTTTTGGTGTTTCTTTAGCATCTTTTCACATGCCTCCTTATGCTTTTCTGCCATCTCTTTGCTAGCTTTGACAATCTCTTTTAGTTGCAAATTTTCTGTCTTTAGCCTCAATAATGGCCATCAATTTCTTGACCTTCTCGAATGGTTCGTCTTGCGATTCTTGCGTGCCAAAACTCTTAAACCAATCCTCATATTGCGGTATTACTAAACCTTTCTGCTTGAGTTCCAAAATGTACTTGACGTGCTCGTCATTAGACAATGTCCCCCAGTCCTCAATGACAGGAATCTTCATTGAAATTTCACTTGGACACATCCCTTTGTCAAAAATAATGATGAATTCGGTTAAATCAAATATACACGGCAATTCTTGAATGCGGCCCAACTGTCGGAGAAACCTCTTCGAAGTATAAACCATGATACCCTGGGTGCTTAGCAATGGAATGAACTCTGATGTTTTGGTACGAAATACGGGTTTAACACAATTAGTCCAATCTAAAATCCATCTAACATTCTACTTAGGCAAGTCTTTTAAAAAATCCACATATTTAGATGCATCATTCGGCAAACCATTTCTATTAACCCTCTTGTGATGCGTGACTATCCAATTATACCCAAACTATGGCAGACTATCAGGAATAGGTGATCATCTCATAAAGTACTCCATAGCTCATATGTGCAGAACTAAATTGGATCCATGAAAGAATTTTTCACCCCTTTGGCAAGTAGTGCAAACTATAAAGATATCGGCTAAGATAGTCGGAACAATAGAGCATTGCCAATCTTTTATCCCTAGAAACAAATCAAACATGACTTTGGTGAGTTTAAAAGCTATCTTCTTGTCCTTTCTCGGGAAAAGGTAAGTTCCGGCCATAACCAATCCATACACCCACATTCTTTTACGTTCCCACATTGCCTCGGAAGTAAATGAAAAATCACCTAAGCGTCTCTCGAACCCATCCCTCAATGCAAATCGGTCGAATAGAAATTTTGCATTTATGCCTTGATCAAACCCTTGTATGACAGATTCTTTCAACCTAGTGGAATGGCAGAACTCGACCTTGCTAGACATAAATGAAAATATTACAGCAGTACCATGAATTGGTAAATTAAGAAGGCCAGATACCTCCTCAATTGTCACGGTCATTTCCTTTTTGCCTAGTCCAAATGCGGAGCAAATAGGGTTCCACAAATGTATCAAAACTTCTACCAAATAGCCGTCTGATTTGGTATCCTTAAAATCCCCAATTGGTCCTAAGTGAGAGGCTACTTTGTTAATTTCACTAGGTAAAAGCAATGCGGGCCACCTCTGTACATCAATCGGTGCTACTAACATTTGCTGGACTCGTCGAGGGTGTTCCATCTAGAGATAAGAAATTGGTGTCAAGTACCTTACCTACAGGTCCCACTTATCCGGTTAAACTAGAATTTAAACGTGAAAATCCCAAAATAGGGTTAAATACATATGGGAATATAGAGTTGGCTTATTCTTAACATAGGATTCCCTAAATGGCATTCCCTCTAAAGTTTATGCATGATGTCAATTTATCAAAGTAATTAAATATGTAATTTGAAATGAAAACATGACCTAAGGGACCCTTCGTATGCCAGGGTGGGTCTAAAATGATGTGCACTTATTAACTTACAAATGCAATACATTGGAATTTAAACGTGCAATAACCTTTTTAAGAGAGTAGGTTCTAAAAGAGTATCATGCCAATGTCGCGCCCCATTATAAAATATAATCATATAAAACATAAGCATATAAAACTTACAGGTAGGTAATCAAAGTAGCCTTTGAAACGGAAGCCTTTGAGATGAAATCAACTTTCGAATCTTTATTGAACTTATTGAATAGAAGTGCTTACAAAGAAATTTAAAAACTGAGAAAGTAGAGGTTTACAGAGAGATTCTTAGAATGACTAAAAATTCGATGCCTCTACAAATGATTTTGAGTTCTCTTTATAGAGACTTCCGTCTTTGAATTTCATCTTCATTTGATTGCCGACACTTTCATTTGAATTTCATTTGCTTTTTCTACCGACACCTTATCTTCTTTTGATTGGTTGCCTTTGAGATTTCTTATCTTTTGAAATCTTATCTTTGGCCGACAACTTTATCAAAAGTCTGTCAGGTCTTGAGCACATGGACCACCGAAAGGATCAAAAGTAGATTCTGTTGACGATCCAACTGACTCATTTTTTTTGTCTTCTTCTTTTTTGTCTTGACTTTGCAAATAATTTAGGTATTCTTTGAGCATTTCCGGATTTTGCATCATCTTCTTCATTAAGAAATCATTTGCCGTTGTTTCTGATGTTGAGCAACTTTTCTCCTTCTCTTTCTTCTGTGGAGTGGTTGGGATATTAACTCCTTTGGCAGATTGCTGATTTGGATTTGTCCATTTGAGTTTCTCTCTCGTCTCTAGGAATCTTAATACATTCTTTTGATCACAAAATTCTTGATTGAATCCTATCCACCATTTGATTTTGAATTCTCAGATTAATGACATTGGAAGTGGTTTTTCCCATTCTTGATGAACTTTGAAACTCCAGCAAAAAATCCATGGTACTTTGAATTCCATGTGGAATAGTATTGGCCTTGTATATTCTTCCCCCATTGCTTTTTTGAGATAGGTTTGGAATCCCATGAGGACGTTTGGAGGTAGAATTTCTTTTTGAGGGCCAAACCATTACCACCAATGGTTGAACCAAATTGGGAACTCTCTGCTACAATTTTCTTTGAATGTAAAAAATCAGGAATGATCGAATGGTCTATACAAAAAAACACGATACCATGCCATTTTGTAATCTTGATAAGTGAATCCATCTAGAATGAATCTTACTGAGAAAGATTTCTTTGAATAAAGAGAAATCCATTCATTAGGTGAACAAACTTTTTTTATGATACATTTTGAATGGCTAATTATTTCTGGGTTCTTTTTATCTGAAATGGGGAAAATTTCTACAGATTGAGTATCTGTGAGAATTAATTCATAATAATCCAGATTTTTTGATGGATCATCTGGTTGCCAGAAACATTTTGAAGGAAAAAGTCTTTGAATAAAAGAGTTAAGTGCATTGTAAAGAGGCACCTCTTGGAATCTGGTTAAAGTAATATGTTGAATAATAGGTTTGGTAAAATATGGATTTTCATTGGATTTTTCTGGGGTTCTTGGAATTTGTTGAATGGGTCTTATTTGAGACGAAGTTGGAGTTCGAGCTGCTTGAATATAAGTCAATGCTGGAAAATCTTGCAATAATTGAAATCTATTTTGAGTTACAGGAGTAAGACTCATCTCATAATCTTGAGGAGTCTTAGGTCAAGAACTTCCTGCTTTTGAATCCATGATCCTGCAAAATTAACAAATGATAAAACTTAATTTTTCTTTCTTCTCTTTGATCTCACAATTATATCTGTCTATTCTCTTTTTGTCTTCATGAAAGACTTTTATAGCCCAATCCCTTTGTAATATATCGCTATCAATCATTCTTCTTCTTGCAAAACATCTTTCTTTAAGGCTAATGACAGCTCTGGAAGGTCTTACTCTCACTTCATCATACTTGGAAATATCATAGATTTCAACTCTTTTAAACTCTCCTCCTTGAATTATGTAATGGGTTTCATCCCTTGCAAGAATACGAAGGTATCTCCTCGTATTGTTTCTATTATTGTATCTTTTTCGAATTACTTTGATCAATTCCTTAATTTGCTCCATTTCCCTGTAAATACTCTCTTGTCAAAAAGTCACGAAGAGAATTATTTTCACCTTTACTAAATTCTATTTCAAAATCAAATACTGATAAAATTGCTTGCCATCTAGCAAAAATTTGCTTTGAAACTATATTTTGAACATCCTTTTGTAAAACTTCTTTTGCTGACTTACAATCTATTCTAAGCAAAAAAATTTTATTATGTAAATCATCTTGAAACTTTGATATACATAATACTATAGATAGAATTTCTTTTTTAATAGTAGAATAATTCTTCTGTGGAACTGACCATGTTCCTGAATGATATCTAACTAATTCTTCTTGTGAATCATTTATTTTTTGTTTTAATATTCCTCCATATCCTAATTCTGATGCATCTGTTTCTACTATCATAAATGCTTTAGGATGAGGAAGACATAAACATGGGAGAGCTTTAATTTTTTCTTTTAAATATGTAATCTTTTGAGTATGTTCTTCTGTCCATGGTTTAGGATTTTTCTTTAATCTATTGAATAATATGGAACATTCTTGTCTTAATTTAGGAAAGAAATCTGCAATATAATTTAAACATTCTAGAAATCTTTGCAATTGATTTTTATCTTTTATTTCATCTGGAAATTTATTTGCAAATTCTAAAGCTCTATTTATTGGCTTTATTGTTCCTTTATTTATATCATGTCCTAAAAATCTAATTTTTGTTTGAAATAATTTTAATTTGGATGCTGAAACTACCAGTCCATTTTTCTTAACTATCTTTAGAAATATATTTAAATGTTTAAAATGTTGTTCTAACGATTCTGAAAATATTAACACATCATCAATATAAACTATACTAAATGAACTATAAGGATTGAATATATCATTCATTATGTTTTGAAATTCTGAAGGCGCATTTTTTAATCCAAACGGCATTACTTTCCATTCATAATGACCAAAAGGTGTTGTAAATGCTATTTTGTATCTATCTCCAGGAGCTATTATTATTTGCCAATATCCTGATTTTAGATCGAATTTTGAAAATATCTTTGCCTTATATAGTCTATTCAATAAATCTTTTTTATTTGGAATTGGATATCTAATCCATTGTATTACTTTTTTTAATGGTTTATAATTAATTACCAATCTTAGAACTCCTCTTTCTTTTTCAGCTTGATTCATAACATAAAAAACTGCACAACTCCATGGTGATTTTGAAGGCGTTATTAATCCCTTATCCATTAATGTCTGTACTTCTTTTTTACAAAATTCTAATAATTCACTATTTATTTGTATATGTCATGCTTTAGTAGGAATATTTTTCTCATTAAAATTTTTTTCATAGGGTAATTTTATCATATGTTGCTTTCTGTCCCAAAAAGCATTCGGAATATCTGCACAAACTTCTTTTTTAATTAATTCTTCTAATTCAAAAATTCTTTTTTGCATTTTTGTTTCTTTTAATTGTTCTTCAATTTTTAAATAAGATTTTTCTTCCTTTATATAGTTTATATGTTGTTTTACTTTAGTAATAGTATTTGTTGTTTTATAAATAGAGGATGATTGTAACATTTGTAATTCTCTTTGCTTTATTGGGGTTAGAAATTTAAAAGTAATAATTTTTCCCATAATATTTGTAGAAATTCCTTCATATCCTACTGAAAATGGATATATTTGAATTAAAAAAGGTGTTCCTAGAATTATATCATTACTTATATTTTTTACAATTAAAAAATTATGTCTAACACAATAATCATTATTACATATTGATCCTTTTGTAAATTTATATTTTACTTATAAATTTTCTCCATTTGCTGCCATTAAAGTTTCATTTGTTCTTTCACAATATTTAGTGGGAACAATTCCTTCTTTTATACAGTTTGAATCTGCTCCACTATCTAATAGAGCTACACATGTTTCTTTGAAATCTTCTACCATTATTGTAATTAAAGCATACCACTTTTGAAATGTTATTTTGTCTATTGTATTTAAATATTTTTCTTCATCTATTGGTTTTTCTGAAATAATTATTTCTTCTGTGGCTAATGTTTTTGAAGTAGAATGTTTATTTTCTATTAATGTCATTTTTGCTTCTATTTCTAAATCTTTAGTTTTCAATTCTATAACTTCTTTTTGTAATTGTTTTACTTGATACTTTAAATTATTAATTTCTGTTTGAAGATCTTTAGTGGTTTCTTTTTTCATATTATTTATATTAGGATATTTATCTAATAGTTTTGAAATACTAAATGGTTCAATTATTTTGGACATCTTGTCTTCTTGTATGATTAAACTTTTTAATCTTTCTAAATATTCTTTTTTAGCTAAGGGATCATCAATTTTTTCTATAATGTCTAATAAAAATTCTTTATCTTTCTTTTTGGTTATTACATTTATATATTTTGGATTATTTGAACAATTGCAATCTTCTTCACTTTCAGAACTAGTTATATCTTTGTAATAATCATCTTTTGTAGTTTGTTCTTTCTCATTGATTAACAGATTTATTAATTTATTCTTTATTTCTTGTAAAGTATTTAATACTTCATATTCTGCTCTTCCATCTATATTCCATTCAAAAATTGAATCTCCATCATATTTAGTAGTATGAAATTTTGATCTTTCCTCATATTGAATATCTGGAGGACTCGGTCTTGGATAATAATTTCTAGTGCTTATCATTTGCCAATCTTTTTTATTACTTCTAAAAGGTTTTCTTCTTCTTATCTTATTTATTTGATTATCTTCGTCTTTAAATTGGTCTTCTATAGGTGAAATTATATCTTCATCACTTCCTGAATAATCTGATTCTTCTGATGATATTTCTTGATTTATTATATTATCTAGTGTACTTATTCTAGGAGTTTGAGTTTGAGGTTCTGTTGTTAAATTTTGTAATGTTTGAGATATTCTATTTAATATATTATCTGTATTGTTTACTCTTTGAGTATTAACACTTTGAATTAATTCTTGTTCTCTCTCTCTGGTTAAACTTCTAGGTTGAAAGTGCGGTGCTGATATATCATTAGGAAATCTAATAACTGGTTTTTGAATACTGTCTATTTTTGTATTTATTACTTCTATATGTTGTGATATAGTATAAAGAATTTGATTTGTATAATTATTTTGCTGATATAATTTCTTAACATCATCTAAATTTACAGTGTTACTACTACTGTTTGCTTCAGCTTCTCTTCCTTTTTAAAAAGGGGATGCAATTATATCTCCTTGTCCTATATTAATTTTTATCTCTTGCAATGGAGGATGAATTGACGTTATTATTTGATCGTCTTTTAATTTTCATTTTTTATATAAATTAGTTTGAACATTTATTTGTGAAGTATTATATACATCATTTATTCCTATCTTTGAAATATAATATGATAACCAAGTAAAGAAAGGAAAATCAAATTTTTTAATTTCTAATTCATTTTTCCATTCTAATATTAATTTTTCTTTACATTCAGAAGATAATTGAGAAAACCAAATTCTTTTTTCGGTATTTTCTTCTTCATCAAAATCTTCTTGTAAGTATTTATGATTTATCTTATATTCTCTACTTATTACATTTATTTCCATTTTCATTTGAGAATGTGTTGGAGAATATTCTGATTGATTTTGATTAACTATTTCAGGTACAAGGGTTTTGAATTTAAATATTGAAGAACTTTCTGGAATAAAATTAGTATCAAGCGATTCGTAACTAGATCTTCTAGCTGGTATCCATGAATGACTTGAAGTTGAAGGTCTTTCTCTAAATGAAGAAAATCTTAATAAAACTTTTCCATCAGGTTCTTCTATTATATCTTCTGGATTTGTTTGTTCTATATTTCTTGGTATTTGTGGATTTTGTATTATAAATTACTAGGTATAGTAATTTCATTCCATTTTAATCTTTTTGGAGTATAAGTAGTAGGTCTATCAGCATCGACTTGTAATAGTGTTATTTCTTCTTTTAAAGTTGGAATCATTATAAATTTTGGATTTAATTGTGAAGACAAATGTCTATAATACATTCTGTAGATTACAACAAAATTCTTTGTATGTTTTTCAAATTCGTCACCTTGTAAATGAATATCTAATATTACTTAATTCAGAATATGTGGATCAATTAAATCTATTGAAAAATTTGGAGCACAGTTAAAATAAATAGGTCCATTACATACATTAGTTTGAATCATAGATAAAAGTGAAGTTTTATATCTTTTAAGTCTTGTATCTCTTAGAGCTAGATATATTGGAGCATCTACTCCTAAATGGAATAAGGGTTTTACCGCAACTTGAATTAAACCTATATGAATATATCTATATCCTTTACTAAGATACTTTTGAATTGTGTTATGATTCAGTAATGGAATTGATTGATATTCTTCTTGAATAGAAATTGTTTTTTCATGAGTTTTAACTGATAAAGCTGTTTTGAAATCTAAGGGGCCTATTCTATAAATATGTTCTATTTTTTCTTCAGGAATAGTCCAGTCTGAATTATTTACAGGCATATGATATTCATGACTTTGTACTATGTTTACTTGTTTTGAATTAGATCCCATCTTTAATTGTCTAAGGAATGCTGCCATGTTTAAATATCTTGTTTAGATTTTTCTTATCAGGAACAACCTAGCCTATGCGTGGAAAATCCTATCTTGGACTTACCAACCGACTTATAAAGCTTCAAAGTCTTACCAATGCTTAAGAAAAATATTAACAAGGAATTTTAACATGAAGGCATAAATTAGAACTTAAACACAGGAAATAATTCAAAGTAGCAAATAACTAAGGTCTGGCTCTGATACCACTTCTAACCCAGGTTTATATATGAATGCATGTATTTAATTGAACTTGCAATAAACATAAAGGGTTAATTCCACTTTGTCCCCCCAAACTTTGGACAATTATCCACTTAAGTCCCTAAACTTCAAAATGGGACACTTAAGTCTCTAAACTTATAAATACCTCCCACTTAAGGAAAATTGTTAACAAATCCTGAATGCTGTTGGTGGTCGAAGTGTCCCATTTTATAAGGGTTTAGGGATTTAAGTGTCCCATTTTATAAGTTCAGGGACTTAAGTGGGAGGTATTTATAAGTTTAGAGACTTAAGTGTCCCATTTTGAAGTTTAGGGACTTAAGTGGATAATCGTCCAAAGTTTGGGGGGACAAAGTGGAATTAACCCTAAACATAAATTATAAGGACTTACAATGAAAGTATAGAGTTTGGAGTAGCACACGGAAGTCTTTGATGTTGGAAACTTGCTTTCTTATTCAAACTTTTGACAATATGGTACAATAGCTTTGAAAAACTAGTATGAGTAGGTGAGAGTGGGTATTGAAAGTTTTGAAAGGATTACAGAGGATTTGTCTATATTTTCTCTAGTGTGTTCACCGATGCCTGTCTTCTAAAGTCTGGTCTTATTTATAGAGGCTCGGGTCTTCACTTGAATCTTCATTTCATCTTCATTTGGATTGCATTTGCTTTTTGAGAAGTGGCCGACAGCTATGAATGATTCCTTTTCTTTTGAATTTTGTCAATACCTTTGAGTGACTTAAAAGTCATTTGGGTCTTGTCCGCATGGTCCCCCAAACGGATCAAAAGTAGATTCAGATGAGCCTGCTGACTCCTCTATTTTGTCACTTTTGTCATCTTTATCTTGCTTTTGTAGATAGTCCAAATATTCTTTGAGTATTTCTGGATTCTGCATCATCTTTTTCATCAGAAAGTCATTTGAAAATGCCTCGGATGCCATACTGGTCACCTTTTCTTTATCTTTTTTCTTCGGAGTGGTTGGAATAGTAGTTGGATTGGATGGCATTGTCGTTGGAGTGGGTGACAAATTTGTTGAAGTAGTGGTTGAATCTTTTGTCCATTTGAGCTTTTCTCCAGTTGTTAGAAATCTTATTACATTTGCTTGGTCTCCGAACTCTTGATTAAATCCGGTCCACCATTTAATTTTGAATTCTCTAACTAGAGACATTGGAAGTGGTTTTTCTAATTCTTGATGAATTTTGAAACTCCAGCAAAATATCCACGGAACTTTGAACTCCATATGAAATAAAATTGGTCTAGTGTATTCTTCCCCCTTTGCTCTTTTTAGATAAGTTTGAAATCCCATGAGCACATTTGGAGGTAAAATGTCGGTTTGGGGTCCAAACCATTTCCACCAATGATTGAACCAAATTGGGAATTCTCGACTGCAACATTCTTTGAATGTAAAGAACCAGGAATGATTGAATGGTCTAAAAAGGAAAGCACGATACCATGCCATTTTGTAATCTTGGTATGTGAAACCATCTGGAATGAAATTTACTGAGAACGATTTTTTGGAATAAAGAGAAGTCCATTCATTAGGAGAACAAACTTTCTTTATGATGCATTTTGAATGGCTAATAATATTTGGATTTTTTCTATCTGGAATAGGATAAATTTCTACAGATTGAGTATCTGTAAGAATCAATTCATAATAATCCAAATTTTTGGAAGGGTCATCTGGTTGCCAGTAACATTTTGGAGGGAAAATTCTTTGAACAGTTTGATTGAGTGTAGTATATAATGGTGTTTCTTGAAATCTGGTCAAGGTGATATGTTGAGTGATTGGTTTAGTGAAATAAACATTTTCTTTGGGTTTTTCAATGGGATTTGGAATTGATTGAAGAGATCTAATGGGAGGAAAGGTTGGAGTACGAGCAGCTTGACTATAAGTCAAGGCTGGAAAGTCTTGTAAAATTTGAAATCTATTTTGAGAAACAGGAGTAAGACTCATCTCATAATCCTGAGGAGTTTTTGGCCTGGAATTGCCTGCTTTTGAATCCATGATCCTGCAAAATTTTAACAAATAATCTTGTTAAGCTGTTCTTTAAGCTGTTGAATTCGAATTAAAATTGGCTGAATATCTTCAGGAGGATGATTGGCTTTTTCAAGAACATTCTTAAATATAATGTTTGAATTGATCTGCCTTTTTAGAAGAAAGGCTTGTTCTTTTGGTGTGGTTGCAGCCCAAAAGCTGTGTCTAATATGAACTGTATCATGATTTCGAATTTGAGAATAAGGAATTGGCTGAATAGTTTTATCGGAATTTTTGACAAAATAGGTAAAGGGTCTATGAGAAATATTTGTGGCTCTTTTTTGAAGAATTGGGTTATCTCGTTCAACTCGAAGTCTTCGAAGGTATTCTTTGTGAGTTTCACGTTCCATTTCCCTGTAAAAATTCTCTAGTCAAGAAGTCAGGAAGGGAGTTATTTTCTCCTTTAATAAATTATATATCGAAATCGAAAACTGAAAGAATTGCTTGCCATCTTGCAAATATTTGTTTTGAAACTATATTCTGAACATCTTTCTGTAAAATTTCTTTGGCTGATTTACAATCTATTCTAATTAAAAAATTTTTATTATATAAATCATCTTGAAATTTTGATATACATAAAACTATTGATAAAATTTCTTTTTTAATAGTTGAATAATTCTTTTGAGGATCAGACCATGTTCCTGAATGAAATCTAACTAATTCTTCTTTAGAATTATCCATTCCTTGTTTTAATATTCCACCATATCCTAATTCTGATGCATCTGTTTCAACTATCATGAATGCTTTAGGATGAGGTAGGCATAAACATGGTAATGACTCTATTTTTTCTTTTAAATATTTTATTTTTTGCGTATGTTCATCTGTCCAAGGTTTCGGATTTTTCTTTAGTCTATTAAATAATATGGAGCATTCTTGTCTTAATTTAGGAAAGAAATCTGCTATATAATTTAAACATCCTAAAAATCTTTGTAATTGATTTTTTTCTTTTATTTCATCTGGAAATTTTGTTGTAAATTCTAAAGCTCTATTTATTGGTTTTATTGTTCCTTGATATATATTATGTCCTAAAAATCTTATTTTAGTTTGAAATAATTTCATTTTTGGTGCTGAAACGACTAATCCATTTTTCTTGACTTTTTTTAAAAATATATTTAAATGTTTAAAATGTTGTTCTATTGATTCTGAAAATATTAATACATCATCTATATAGACTATACTGAATGAACTGTAAGGATTAAAGATATCATTCATTATATTTTGAAATTCTGATAGTGCAATTTTTAATCCAAATGGCATAACTTTCCATTCATAATGTCCAAAAGGTGTTGTAAATGCTGTTTTGTACCTATCTTTTGGGTCTATTATTATCTGCCAATATCCTGATTTCATATCAAATTTTGAGAATATTTTTGCATTAAATAATCTGTTAAGCAAATCTTTTTTATTTGGAATAGGATATCTAATCCATTGTAAAACTTTATTTAGAGGTTTATAATTTATTACTAATCTTGGAACTCCTCGTTCTTTTTCAGCTTGATTCATTACATAAAA
The DNA here is from genome assembly GCF_003713205.1 of Coffea eugenioides. NCBI lineage: Eukaryota > Viridiplantae > Streptophyta > Magnoliopsida > Gentianales > Rubiaceae > Coffea > Coffea eugenioides. Next base: position 31,868,479 of record NC_040035.1, on the reverse strand, counting down.
TGCAGCACAGCTCCAAGGTGATTTTGAAGGAGTTATTAATCCTTTATCTAGTAATACTTTTATTTCTTTTTTACAAAATTCTAATAATTCAGAATTCATTTGTATTGGTCTAGCTTTTGTTGGAATGTTCTTTTCATCAAAGTCTTTTTCATAAGGTAATTCTATCATATGTTGTTTTCTATCCCAAAAAGCATTAGGAATATCTGCACAAATTTCTTTTTGTAATAATTCTTCTATTTCTAATATTCTTTTTTGTATCTTAATATCATTTAATTGTTCTTCAATTTTTAAATAAGATTTTTCTTCTTTAATATAGCTTATTTGCTGTTGTACTTTGGTAATTGTATTTATTGTTTTATATATTGAAGATGTTTGTAATGTTTGTAGTTCTTTTTGCTTTATTGGAGTTAAGAATTTAAAAGTAATAATTTTTCCCATAATATTTACTGAAATTCCTTCATTATTAACTAAGAATGGATATATTTGAATTAAAAAAGGTGTTCCTAATATTACATCATGACTTATATTGTTTACTATTAGAAAATTATGTCTTATGCAATATTCATTATTACATATTGATCCTTTTGTAAATTTATATTTTACTTTTAAATCTTCTCCTTTTGCTGCCATTAGTTTTTCATTTGTTCTTTCGCAATATTTAGTAGGGATTATTCCTTCTTTAATGCAACTTGTATCAGCTCCACTATCTATTAGAGCTACAAATGTTTCTTTGAAATCTTCTACTGTGATAGTTACTAAAGCGAACCATTTTTGAAATGTTATTCTTTCAATAGTATTTAAATATTGATCTTCTTCTACTGTCTTTCCTGATATTGATATTTCTTCTGTTTTAGAGGTTGAGGGCTGATTTAATGTTATTTTTGATTCTATTTCCAAATCTTTTAATTTTAATTCTATTATTTCTTGTTGTAATTGTTTTACTTGTGTTTTAAGATTATTAATTTCTGTTTGAAGGTCTTTAGTAGTTTCTTTCTTCATTATATTTATATTAGGATATTTGTCTATTAATTTTGATATACTAAAAGGTTCTATTATTTTTGGCATTTTATCTTCTTGAATAATTAAACTTTTTAGTCTTTCTAAATATTCTTTTTTAGCTATTGGATCTTCAATCTTTTCTATTATATCTAATAAAAATTCTTTATCTTCTTTTTTAGTTATTACATTTAAATATTTTGGAGTACAATTGCAATTTTCTTCACTATCAGAACTAGAAATATCATTGTAATAATCATCTTCTGTACTTTGTTCTTTTTCATTTATTAATAAGTTTAATAGTTTATTTTTAATTTCTTCTTCGTTAGAGCAAATTTCTGTAATTTTTTCTTTTAATCTACATTTGTTTGCTTTATGTCCTATTTTTCCACATTTATAACAAACTATTTTCTTTTTAATAAATCTTCTCTTTTTAGTTGGTTCATTTTCCTTTGGTTTTATATATCTTGGTTTCTTAGAATATTTTTTAATTTTCTTTTTATATGCTGATGGTGATTTGATTCTTTTAATTCCAAATGCATCACAGAATGATCCTACTTCTTTTCTTTTTGAACCATATTTTATCTGTAATCTTAATTCTAAACACAAAATTAATCCTTCTTTTTTCACAAAAGCAAATAATTGTCCAAAAGTAATATTTTCAAATGAAATTACATCTGTTCCCATTTCTTTTTGTAAATTATCCATTATTCTTTGTGAAAATAAACTTGGTAATCCAGTTATGAATCTTTCTTTCCAAAATGAAGCATTACAATCTGGTCTTCTTAATACATTTGTTAAAAACATATCTTTATACCATCTAAAATCCGATAATGTTGGGCAGATGAACATACGCAAAAAATAAAATATTTAAAAGAATGCATGTATTTAATAATTGTATGGTTTGATATTCTTCTTGAATAGATATTGTTTCTTCATGAGTTTTAGATTTCAAAACAGCTTTATCAGTTAAAACTAACCCAGGTATATATATGAATGCATGTATTTAATTGAACTTGCAATAAACATAAATTATAAGGACTTACAATGAAAGAGTATTGGAGTAGCACACGGAAGTCTTGATTTCTTGAATTTTAAACTTTGACAAACTTGTATTCTAACTTTGAAAAACTAGTAAGGGTAGTTGGGAGTAGGTAGGAATGAATTAGTGTTTACAATATTGCTCTGAGAGTTTTTCGCCGATGCCTTTCTTCTGTCTTTTGAATCTATTTATAGAGGCTCGGGTCTTCATTTCAATCTTCATTTCATCTTGATTTGAATTGCATTTGCTTTTGTTGAGAAGTGGCCGACATCTTTGAATGATTACCTTTTCCTTTTGAAATTATCAGCATCTTTTGTGACTTTAGAAGTCATTGGGGTCTTGTCCGCATGGTCCCCCAAACGGATCAAAAGTTGATTCTGATGAGCCTGCTGACTCCTCTATTTTGTCGCTTTTGTCATCCTTATCTTGCTTTTGTAGATAATCTAAATATTCTTTGAGTATCTCGGGATTCTGCATCATCTTTTTGATTAGAAAGTCATTTGAAAATGCCTCGGATGCCACACTGGTCACTTTTTCTTTATCTTTTTTCCTTGGAGTTATTGGATTAGGTAGAATAGTTGTTGGAGTAGGTGGCATTGTTGTTGGAGTGGGCGACAAAGTTGTTGAAGTAGTGGTTGAATCTTTTGTCCATTTGAGCTTTTCTCCAATTGTCAGGAATCTTATCACATTTGCTTGATCCCCAAATTCTTGATTGAATCCTGTCCACCATTTAATTTTGAATTCTCGAACTAGAGACATTGGAAGTGGTTTTTCTAGTTCTTGATGGATTTTGAAACTCCAGCAAAATATCCACGGTACTTTGAATTCCATATGGAATAAAATTGGTCTTGTATATTCTTCCCCCTTTGCTCTTTTTAGATAGGTTTGAAATCCCATAAGCACATTTGGAGGTAAAATTTCGGTTTGTGGTCCAAACCATCTCCACCAATGATTAAACCAAATTGGGAATTCTCTACTACAACATTCTTTGAATGTAAAGAACCAGGAATGATTGAATGGTCTAAAAAGGAAAGCACGATACCATGCCATTTTGTAATCTTGGTATGTGAATCCATCTGGAATAAAATTAACTGAGAAAGATTTTTTGGAATAAAGAGAAGTCCATTCATTGGGTGAACAAACTTTCTTTATGATGCATTTTGAATGACTAATAACATTTGGATTTTTCTTGTCTGGAATAGGGTAAATTTCTACAGATTGAGTATCTGTGAGAATTAATTCATAATAATCCAGATTCTTTGAAGGATCATCTGGTTGCCAATAACATTTTGGAGGAAAAATTCTTTGGACAGTTTGATTGAGTGTAGAATATAATGGTGTTTCTTGAAATCTGGTCAAAGTGATATGTTGAGTGATTGGTTTAGTGAAGTAAGTATTTTCTTTGGATTTTTCAATGGGACTTGGAATTGATTGAAGAGATCTTATGGGAGGAAAGGTTGGAGTACGAGCAGCTTGACTATAAGTCAAAACTGGAAAGTCTTGTAGAATTTGAAATCTATTTTGAGAAACAGGAGTAAGACTCATCTCATAATCTTGAGGAGTCTTTGGCCTGGAATTTCCTGCTTTTGAATCCATAATCCTGCAAAATTTAACAAATAATTCTGTTAAGGCTTTCTTTAAGTTGTTGAATTCGAGTTTTAATAGGTTGAGTGTCCTCTGGAGGATGACCGGCCTTTTCTAGGATATTTTTGAAGATAATATTTGAATTAATCTGCCTTTTTAAAAGAAAGGCTTGTTCTTTTGGTGTGGTTGCAGCCCAAAAGCTGTGTCTAATATGAACTGTATCATGGTTTCGAATTTGAGAATAAGGAATTGGTTGAATAGTTTTATCAGGATTTTTGACGTAGTAAGTAAAGTGTCTATGGGAGATATTTGAATCTCTTTTTTGAAGAATAGGGTTATCTCGTTCAGCTCGAAGTCTTCGAAGATATTCTTTGTGAGTTTCACTTTCCATTTCCCTGTAAAAATTCTCTTGTTAAGAAGTCAGGAAGAGAATTATTCTCTCCTTTGATGAATTCTATATCAAAATCAAATACTGAAAGAATTGCTTGCCATCTCGCAAATATTTGTTTAGAGACTATGTTTTGAACATCTTTTTGTAAAATTTCTTTTGCTGATTTGCAATCTATTCTAATTAAAAACTTTTTATTATATAAATCATCTTGGAATTTTGATATACATAAAACTATGGATAAAATCTCCTTTTTAATTGTTGAATAATTCTTTTGAGGGTCAGACCATGTTCCTGAATGAAATCTAACTAATTCTTCTTTTGAATTATCCATTCTTTGTTTTAATATTCCACCATATCCTAATTCTGATGCATCAGTTTCCACTATCATGAATGCTTTAGGATGAGGTAGACATAAACATGGTAATGACTCTATTTTCTCTTTTAAATATTTTATTTTTTGAGTATGTTCTTCTGTCCAAGGTTTTGGATTTTTCTTTAATCTATTGAATAATATAGAACATTCTTGTCTTAGTTTAGGAAAGAAATCTGCTATGTAATTTAAGCATCCTAAAAACCTTTGTAATTGATTTTTCTCTTTTATTTCATCTGGAAATTTTGTTGCAAATTCTAAAGTTCTATTTATTGGTTTTATTGTTCCTTGATATATATTATGTCCTAAAAATCTTATTTTAGTTTGGAATAATTTCATTTTTGGAGCAGAAACAACTAATCCATTTTTCTTGACTATTTTTAAAAATATATTTAAATGTTTAAAATGTTGTTCTATTGATTCTGAAAATATTAATACATCATCTATATAGACTATACTGAATGAACTGTAAGGATTAAAGATATCATTCATTATATTTTGAAATTCTGATGGTGCATTTTTTAATCCAAATGGCATGACTTTCCATTCATAATGACCAAAAGGTGTTGTGAATGCTGTTTTATATCTATCTTTTGGATTTATTATTATTTGCCAATATCCGGATTTCATATCAAATTTGGAAAAGATTTTTGCATTAAATAGTCTATTAAGTAAATCTTTTTTGTTAGGAATAGGATATCTAATCCATTGTAAAACTTTATTTAAAGGTTTATAATTTATTACTAATTTTGGAACTCCTCGTTCTTTTTCAGCTTGATTTATTACATAAAATGCAGCACAGCTCCAAGGTGATTTTGAGGGTGTTATTAGTCCTTTTTCTATTAATATTTTTATTTCTTTTTTACAAAATTCTAATAACTCAGAATTCATTTGTATTGGTCTAGCTTTTGTTGGAATGTTCTTTTCATCAAAGTCTTTTTCATAAGGTAATTCTATCATATGTTGTTTTCTATCCCAAAAAGCATTAGGAATATCTGCACAAATTTCTTTTTGTAATAATTCTTCTATTTCTAATATTCTTTTTTGTATTTTAATATCATTTAATTGTTCTTCAATTTTTAAATAAGATTTTTCTTCTTTAATATAGCTTATTTGCTGTTGTACTTTGGTAATTGTATTTATTGTTTTATATATTGAAGATGTTTGTAATGTTTGTAGTTCTTTTTGCTTTATTGGAGTTAGGAATTTAAAAGTAATAATTTTTTCCATAATATTTACTGAAATTCCTTCATTATTAACTAAGAATGGATATATTTGAATTAAAAAGGGTGTTCCTAATATTACATCATGACTTATATTGTTTACTATTAGAAAATTATGTCTTATGCAATATTCATTATTACATATTGATCCTTTTGTAAATTTATATTTTACTTTTAAATCTTCTCCATTTGCTGCCATTAGTTTCTCATTTGTTCTTTCGCAATATTTAGTTGGGATTATTCCTTCTTTAATGCAACTTGTATCAGCTCCACTATCTATTAGAGCTACAAATGTTTCTTTAAAATCTTCTACTGTGATAGTTACTAAAGCGAACCATTTTTGAAATGTTATTCTTTCAATAGTATTTAAATATTGATCTTCTTCTACTGTTTTTCCTGATATTGATATTTCTTCTGTTTTAGAATTAGAGGTTGAGGGTTGTTTTAATGTTATTTTTGATTCTATTTCCAAATCTTTTAATTTTAATTCTATTATTTCTTGTTGTAATTGTTTTACTTGTGTTTTAAGATTATTAATTTCTGTTTGAAGGTCTTTAGTAGTTTCTTTCTTCATTATATTTATATTAGGATATTTGTCTATTAATTTTGATATACTAAAAGGTTCTATTATTTTTGGCATTTTATCTTCTTGAATAATTAAACTTTTTAGTCTTTCTAAATATTCTTTTTTAGCTATTGGATCATCAATTTTTTCTATTATATCTAATAAAAATTCTTTGTCTTCCTTTTTAGTTATTACATTTAAATATTTTGGAGTACAATTGCAATTTTCTTCACTATCAGAACTAGAAATATCATTGTAATAATCATCTTCTGTACTTTGTTCTTTTTCATTTATTAGTAAGTTTAATTGTTTATTTTTAATTTCTTCTTCGTTAGAGCAAATTTCTGTAATTTTTTCTTTTAATCTACATTTGTTTGCTTTATGTCCTATTTTTCCACATTTATAACAAACTATTTTCTTTTTAATAAATCTTCTCTTTTTAGTTGGTTCATTTTCCTTTAGGTTTTATATATCTTGGTTTCTTAGAATATTTTTTAATTTTCTTTTTATATGCTGATGGTGATTTGATTCTTTTAATTCCAAATGCATCACAGAATGATCCTACTTCTTTTCTTTTTGAACCATATTTTATCTGTAATCTTAATTCTGAACATAACATTAATCCTTCTTTTTTCACAAAAGCAAATAATTGTCCAAAAGTAATATTTTCGAATGAAATTACATCTGTTCCCATTTCTTTTTGTAAATTATCCATTATTCTTTGTGAAAATAAACTTGGTAATCCAGTTATGAATCTTTCTTTCCAAAATGAAGCATTACAATCTGGTCTTCTTAATACATTTGTTAAAAACATATCTTTGTACCATCTAAAATCCGATAATGTTGGGCATCTTAAATTTGTTAAAAATATTTTATTAGAATTTAATTCTTCTTTTGGATTTCCTATAAAATACATAACTATTGTTACAATTAAAAATTCTGCAGCATCTGATTGTATTTGAATATTTCCTTGATCATCTTCTAATTCTTGTGTATGTTCTAATATTGATAGTTTATCTTGTAAGGTTAAAGCATTATCCCACCAATTCTTTAATTGTCCAGTAAATCCTGAAACTAATAATGTTGCAATATTTCTTTCTTGAATATTTTTTATTTTATAAGCTAGTCTTGCCATTCCCATTTCTTGTAAATTATTTAGTACTTCATATTCAGCTTTGCCATCTATATTCCATTCATAAATTGAATCTCCATCATATTTAGTAGTCCTAAATTTTGATCTTTCTTCATATTGAATATCTGGAGGACTTGGTCTAGGATAATAATTTTTTGAACTTATCATTTTCCAATTTTTATTGTTATTATAGTTTTTTCTTTTTATTCTATTTATTTGATTATCTTCTTCTTCAAATTGATTTTCTATTGGTAAAAGTATATTTTCTTCTATATCTGAATTTATTGATTCTTCTGATAAATCTTCTAATTCTTCCATAGAGTTTTCTTCTATTATTTGATCTAATGTGTTTATTTTGGGTGTTGATGGTTTTGAATATGTAGTTAGATTTTGTAAGGCATTAGATATTTTATTTAATAAATTATCTGTATTACTTATCTTTTGATTACTAATACTTTGTACTAAATCTTGTTCTTTTTCTCTTGTCAGACTTCTAGGTTGAAAATGAGGTGCTGATATATCATTAGGAAATTTTAAATCTGGTTTCTTTAATGTATCTATTTTTGTATTTAATACTTCCATATGTTGAGATATTGTATGAAGAATTTGATTTGTATAATTATTTTGTTGATAAACTTTTTTAAGATCTTCCAGATTTATTGAATTATTACTTGATTCAGCTTCTCTTCCCTTTTTAAAAGGTGAAGCTATTACTTCTCCTTTTCCTATATTAATTTTTACTTCTTGTAATGGAGGATGTATTGATGTTAAGATTTGATCGTCTTTTAATTTTCATTTTTTATATAAATTAGTTTGAACATTTATTTGAGGTGTATTATATATATCATCTATTCCTAATTTTGAGGTATAAATGTTAACCAATTAAAGAAAGGAAAATCAAACTTTTGTTTATCTAATTCATTTTTCCATTCTATTATTAATTTTTCTTTATATTCTGAATTTAATTGGAAAAACCAAATTCTTTTTTCTGTATTTTCTTCATCTTCAAAATCTTCTTGTAGGTATTTATGATTTATTATATAAGGTTTATTTATAACATTTATTTCTCCTTGCATTTGAGAATGTGTTGGTGAATATTCTGATTTATTTTGATTTATAACTTCTGGAATAGGAGTTTTATATTTAAAATTTGATGTACTTTCTATAGGGAAATTAATTTCAGATGACTCATAATTTGAACGTCTAGCTGGTAACCATGAATAAGATGATTCTGGTCTTTCTCTTAGTGATGAAAATCTTATTAAAGTACTTCCATCTTGTTTTTCTATAATATCTTCTGCAGTAGTCTGTTCTATATTTCTTGCTACTTGTGGATTTTTAATTTCAAATTCACTTGGTATTGTTATTTCATTCCATTTTAATCTTTTTGGAATATATGTGGTAGGTCTATCTGCATCTACTTGTAATAAAGTTGTTTCGTCTTTAAGAGTTGGAGTCATTATAAATTTTGGATTTAAATGTGAAGATAAGGGTCTGTAATATATTCTATATATTATTGCAAAATTCTTTGTATGTTTTTCAAATTCATTTCCTTGTAGATGAATATCTAGTATAACAGAATTTAGTATATGTGGGTCTGTTAGATCTATTGAAAAATTTGGAGCACAGTTAAAATATATGGGTCCGTTACATACATTTGTTTGAATCATAGAAAGTAAGGAAGTTTTATATTGTTTGAGTCTAGTATCTCTTAATGCTAAGTAAATTGGAGCATCAACTCCTAAATGGAATAAAGATTTTACAGCAATTTGTATTAATCCTATATGAATATAGCGATATCCTTTACTTAAATATTTTTGAATTGTATTATGATTTAATAATTGTATGGTTTGATATTCTTCTTGAATAGATATTGTTTCTTCGTGAGTTTTAACTGATAAAGCTGTTTTGAAATCTAAAGGGCCAATTCTATAAATGTGTTCTATTTTTTCTTCTGGGATTGTCCAATCTGAATTATTTATAGGCATATGATATTCATGACTTTGTACTACATTATCTTGCTTTGAATTAGATCCTATTTTCAATTGTCTAAGAAATGCAGCCATGTTTAATATTTAATTAAATTTTACTTAGACGGGAACAACCGAGCACTATGCCTGGAACATCCTATCATGGACTTACCAACGGTCTAACAAGGCATCAAGTCTTACCAACGTTTTCAGTAAAAGTTTAATGAAATATGTAACATAAATGCATGAAATAGCCAATTCAAAACAGAAACATAATTCAAATAAAGTAAATGTAAATGCAAAGTTTAAATATGCGTATGCACTTTAAGGGTGTGGCTCTGATACCACTTCTAACCCAGGTATATATATGAACAAAGATCAAAATTTAGGACTACTAAATATGATGGAGATTCAATTTATGAATGGAATATAGATGGCAAAGCTGAATATGAAGTACTAAATAATTTACAAGAAATGGAAATGGCAAGACTAGCTTATAAAATAAAAAATATTCAAGAAAGAAATATTGCAAAATTATTAGTTTCAGGATTTACTGGACAATTAAAGAATTGGTGGGATAATGCTTTAACCTTACAAGATAAACTATCAATATTAGAACATACACAAGAAATTGAAGATGATCAAGGAAACATTCAAGTTCAATCAGATGCTGCAGAATTTCTAATAGTAACAATAGTAATGTATTTCATAGGAAATCCAAAAGAAGAATTAAATTCTAATAAAACATTTTTAACAAATTTAAGATGTCCAACATTATCAGATTTTAGATGGTACAAAGATATGTTTTTAACAAATGTATTAAGAAGACCAGATTGTAATGCTTCATTCTGGAAAGAAAGATTCATAACAGGATTACCAAGTCTATTTTCACAAAGAATAATGGATAATTTACAAAAAGAAATGGGAACAGATGTAATTTCATTTGAAAATATTACTTTTGGACAATTATTTGCTTTTGTGAAAAAAGAAGGATTAATGTTATGCTCAGAATTAAGATTGCAAAAAAAATATGGATCAAAACAAAAAGAAGTTGGATCATTCTGTGATGCATTTTTAAAAAATATTCTAAGAAACCAAGATATATAAAACCTAAAGAAAATGAACCACCTAAAAAGAGAAGATTTATTAAAAAGAAAATAGTTTGTTATAAATGTGGAAAAATAGGACATAAAGCAAACAAATGTAGATTAAAAGAAAAAATTACAGAAATTTGCTCTAACGAAGAAGAAATTAAAAATAAACTATTAAACTTACTAATAAATGAAAAAGAACAAAGTACAGAAGATGATTATTACAATGATATTTCTAGTTCTGATAGTGAAGAAAATTGCAATTGTACTCCAAAATATTTAAATGTAATAACTAAAAAGGAAGACAAAGAATTTTTATTAGATATAATAGAAAAAATTGATGATCCAATAGCTAAAAAAGAATATTTAGAAAGACTAAAAAGTTTAATTATTCAAGAAGATAAAATGCCAAAAATAATAGAACCTTTTAGTATATCAAAATTAATAGACAAATATCCTAATATAAATATAATGAAGAAAGAAACTACTAAAGACCTTCAAACAGAAATTAATAATCTTAAAACACAAGTAAAACAATTACAACAAGAAATAATAGAATTAAAATTAAAAGATTTAGAAATAGAATCAAAAATGGAATTAATAAGTAATCAGCCTTCAACTTCTAATTCTAAAACAGAAGAAATATTAATATCAGAAATTAGTCAAGAATCCAGATATTTAAATACTATTGGAAGAATGCACTTTCAAAATGTTGCTTTGTACTATTTAACAGGTAGAAAGATTTCAAACAACATTCGTAGCTCTAATAGATATGGCGCTGATACAAGTTGTTTAAGATAGGAATAATTATAATATTGTGAACGAACAAATAAAAATTAATGGCAGCAAGATGGAGAAGACTTAAGTAAGCTTAAATTTACAAAAGGATCAATATGTCATGATATTGTATTGAATAATTTTTAATAATTGTAACAATATCTCATGATGTAATATTAGGAACACCCTTTTTAATTCAAATATATCCCTTTTTAGTAAGTAATGAAGGAATTTCAGTAAATATAATGGGAAAATTTGTTATCTTTAAATTCTTAACTCCCATAAAACAAAGGGAATTACATACATTACAAACATCTTCGATATATAAAACAATAAACACTATTACCAAAGTACAACAACAAATAAGCTATATTAAAGAAGAAAAATCTTATTTAAAAATTGAAGAACAATTAAATGATATTAAAATACAAAAAAGAATATCAGAATTAGAAAAATTATTACAAGAAGAAGTTTGTCCAGATATTCCTAATGCTTTTTGGGATAGGAAACAACACATAATAGAATTACCTTATGAAAAAGATTTTAATGAGAAAAATATTCCAACAAAAGTTAGACCAATACAAATGAATTCTGAGTTATTAGAATTTTGTAAAAAAGAAATAAAAATATTACTAGATAAAGGATTAATAACTCCTTCAAAATCACCTTGGAGCTGTGCTGCATTTTATGTAATGAATCAAGCTGAAAAAGAAAGAGGAGTTCCAAGATTAGTAATAAATTATAAACCTTTAAATAAAGTTTTACAATGGATTAGATATCCTATTCCTAATAAAAAAGATTTGCTTAATAGATTATTTAATGCAAAAATATTCTCAAAATTTGATATGAAATCAGGATATTGGCAAATAATAATAGACCCAAAAGATAGATATAAAACAGCATTCACAACACCTTTTGGACATTATGAATGGAAAGTCATGCCATTTGGATTAAAAAATGCACCATCAGAATTTCAAAATATAATGAATGATATTTTTAATCCTTATAGTTCATTCAGTATAGTCTATATAGATGATGTATTAATATTTTCAGAATCAATAGAACAACATTTTAAACATTTAAGTATATTTCTAAAAATAGTTAAGAAAAATGGATTAGTTGTTTCTGCTCCAAAAATGAAATTATTTCAAACAAAAATAAGATTTTTAGGACATAATATATATCAAGGAACCATAAAACCAATTAATAGAGCTTTAGAATTTGCTACTAAATTTCCAAATGAAATAAAAGATAAAAATCAATTACAAAGATTTTTAGGATGTTTAAATTATATAGCAGATTTCTTTCCTAAATTAAGACAAGCATGCTCTATATTATTTAATAGACTAAAAAAGAATCCAAAACCTTGGACAGATGAACATACACAAAAAATAAAATTTTTAAAAGAAAAAATAGAGTCATTACCTTGTTTATGTCTACCTCATCCTAAAGCATTCATGATAGTTGAAACTGATGCATCAGAATTAGGATATGGTGGAATATTAAAACAAAAAATGGATAATTCAAAAGAAGAATTAGTCAGATTTCACTCTGGAACATGGTCTGACCCTCAAAAGAATTATTCAACTATTAAAAAAGAAATTTTATCCATAGTTTTATGCATATCAAAATTTCAAGATGATTTATATAATAAAAAATTTTTAATCAGAATAGATTGTAAATCAGCAAAAGAAATTTTACAAAAAGATGTTCAAAATATAGTTTCAAAACAAATATTTGCTAGATGGCAAGCAATCCTTTCAGTATTTGATTTCGAGATAGAATTCATTAAAGGAGAAGATAATTCTCTTCCTGACTTCTTGACAAGAGAATTTTTACAGGGAAATGGAAAGTGAAACTCACAAAGAATACCTTCGAAGACTTCGAGCTGAAAGAGATAACCCTATTCTTCAAAAAAGAGCTACAAATATTTCTCATAGACCCTTTACCTATTTTGTCAAAAATTCCGACAAAACTATTCAACCGATTCCTTATTCTCAAATTTGAAACCAAGATACAGTTCATATTAGACACAACTTTTGGGCTGCAACCACACCAAAAGAACAAGCCTTTCTTCTAAAAAGGCAGATCAATTCAAACATCATATTTAAAAATGTCCTAGAAAAAGCCAATCATCCTCCAGAAGATATACAACCAATTGTAGTACGAATTCAACAGCTTAAGGAACAGCTTAACAGAATTATTTGTTAAAATTTTGCAGGATCATGGATTCAAAAGCAGGCAATTCCAGGCCAAAGACTCCTCAAGATTATGAGATGAGTCTTACTCCTGTCTCTCAAAATAGATTTCAAATCTTACAAGACTTTCCAGCTTTGACTTATAGTCAAGCTGCTCGTACTCCAACTTTTCCTCCTATAAGATCTCTTCAACAGATTCCAAGCCCTATTGAAAAATCTAAAGAAAATATTTATTTCACTAAACCAATCACTCAACATATCACTTTGACTAGATTTCAAGAAACACCATTATACACTACACTCAATCAAACTGTTCAAAGAATTTTCCCTCCAAAATGTTACTGGCAACCAGATGACCCTTCAAAAAATTTGGACTATTATGAATTGATTCTTACAGATACTCAATCTGTAGAAATTTATCCTATTCCAGATAGAAAAAATCCAAATATTATTAGCCATTCAAAATGTATCATCAAGAAAGTTTGTTCACCAAATGAATGGACTTCTCTTTATTCTAAAAAATCCTTCTCAGTCAATTTCATTCCAGATGGATTCACATACCAAGATTACAAAATGGCATGGTATCGTGCTTTCCTTTTTAGACCATTCAATCATTCCTGGTTCTTTACCTTCAAAGAAAGTTGTAATAGAGAATTTCCAATTTGGTTCAATCATTGGTGGAAATGGTTTGGACCACAATCAGAAATACTCCCTCCAAATGTGCTTATGGGATTTCAAACCTATCTAAAAAGAGCAAAGGGGGAAGAGTATACAAGACCAATTTTATTCCATATGGAGTTCAAAGTTCCATGGATATTTTGCTGGAGTTTCAAAATTCATCAAGAATTAGAAAAGCCACTTCCAATGTCTCTAGTCAGAGAATTCAAAATTAAATGGTGGACAGGATTCAATCAGGAATTCGGAGATCAAGCAAATGTGATAAGATTTCTAACAACTGGAGAAAAGCTCAAATGGACAAAAGATTCAACTACTGCTTCAACAACTTTGTCGCCCACTCCAACGACAATGCCATCCAATCCAACTACTATTCTACCTAATCCAACCACTCCAAAGAAAAAAGATAAAGAAAAGGTGACTAGTATGGCATCCGAGGCATTTTCAAATGACTTTCTGATGAAAAAGATGATGCAGAATCCCGAAATGCTCAAAGAATACTTGGACTATTTACAAAAGCAAGATAAGGATGACAGAAGCAACAAAATAGAGGAGTCAGCAGGCTCATCTGAATCAACTTTTGATCCGTTTGGGGGACCATGCGGACAAGACCCAAATGACTTTTAAGTCACTCAAAGATGCTGGCAATTTCAAAAGGAAAAGTAATCATTCAAAGCTGTCGGCCAGTTTTCAACAAAAAGCAAATGAAATTCAAATGAAGATGAAATGAAGAATGAAATGAAGATCCGAGCCTCTATAAATAGATTCAAACACCATAAGAAAGGCATCGGTGGAAAACCCCAATTAGCAATCTTAGAGAAAAATCCCTTGTACTACTTTCAATATTTCCTACCTACTCTCAACTACTCATATTAAGTTTTCAAAGTCATTGTACAAGTTTGTCAAAGTTTGAATAAAGGATTCAAGAGCAAGACTTTCGTGTGCAACTCAAAACTTTCATTGTAAGTCCTTATAATTTCTGAATATTGCAAGTTTCAATCATTCACATGCAATCACACATAAACCTGGGTTAGAAGTGGTATCAGAGCCACACCCTGTTTAAAGAGCATACGCATATTTAAACTTCATTTAACATTTACTTTATTTGAATTACGTTTCTATTAAATTGGCTATTCATGCATACTGTTAATGTTTATTACTTTTACTGAAAGCTGGTAAGACGATGCTTGTTAGAATTCCGTGTAAGTCAGGTTAGATGTTCCAGCCTAGTGTTCGGTTGTTCCCGTCTAAGTAAAATTTAAATTAAAATTTAGACATGCTGCATTTTTTAAGACAATTAAAAATAGGATCTAATCAAAGGCAAGATAATGTAGTACAAGTCATGAATACAATGTCCTATAAACAATTCAGATTGACAATCCAGAAGAAAAAACTTGAACACATTTATGAATTGGCCTAGATTTTAAAATGTTATCAGTTTAAAAACTCATGAAGAAACAATATCTTTCAGAGAACCATTAGCAATTATTTATATTCATATAAATTCAAAATATTTAAGAAGATATCGCTATATTCATTGTTAATACAAATTGCCGTAACACCTTATTCATCTAGGAGTTGAATGCTCAATATATTTAGATTAAGAGATACTAGACTAAACGAAGAAAACTTCTTTATTCTAGATTCAAACAAATGTATGTAATGGACCCATTATTTTAATGTGCTCAAATTTTTCAATAATTTAACAGACCCATCATATTTGAGATTCATCATATTTAGATATTCATCTACAAGGAAATGAATTTGAAAAACAACAAAGAATTTGCACTAATTATATAGAATCTATTCAGACCTTTACTCTTCATCTTTAAATCTCAAAATTATTATGACTTCCAACTCTTAAAGACGAACAATTTAATTACAAGTAGTGCAGATGACCTACCACATAATTCAAAAGATAAATGGAATGAAATAACAATACCAAGTGATTTGAAATAAAAATCCACAAGTAGCAAGAATATAAGGAAACTACGTGCAAGATATTCTAGAAAAGCAGATGGAAGTACTTTAATAAGATTTACATCATTAAGAGAAAGACCAGAATCATCATATTCATGGTTACCAGCTAGACGTTCAAATTATGAGTCAACTGAAGTTAATTTCCCTATGGAAAGTTCCTCAAATTTTAAATATAAGACACCTATACCAGAAGTAATAAATCAAAATCAATCAGATTATTCCCCAACTCATTCACAAATGAAAGGAGAAATAAATGTTATAAATAAACCATATAAAATAAATCATAAATATTTAAAAGAAGATTATGAAGATGAAGAAAATACAGAAAAAAGAATTTGGTTTTTTAAATTAGAAACAGAGTATAAAGAAAGATTAATTTTAGAATGGAAAAATGAATTAGAAAAACAAAAGTTTGATTTTCCTTTCTTTACGTGGTTATCATTTTATACTTCAAAATTAGGAATAAATGATGTTTATACTACTTCACAACTAAATGTTCAAACTAATTTATATAAAAAATGGAAATTAGAAGATGATCAAGGAAATATTCAAATACAATCAGATGCTGCAGAATTTCTAATAGTAACAATAGTAATGTATTTCATAGGAAATCCAAAAGAAGAATTAAATTCTAATAAAACATTTTTAACAAATTTAAGATGTCCAACATTATCAGATTTTAGATGGTACAAAGATATATTTTTAACAAATGTATTAAGAAGACCAGATTGTAATGCTTCATTCTGGAAAGAAAGATTCATAACAGGATTACCAAGTCTATTTTCACAAAGAATAATGGATAATTTACAAAAAGAAATGGGAACAGATGTAATTTCATTTGAAAATATTACCTTTGGACAATTATTTGCTTTTGTGAAAAAAGAAGGATTAATGTTATGCTCAGAATTAAGATTGCAAATAAAATATGGATCAAAACAAAAAGAAGTAGGATCATTTTGTGATGCATTTGGAATTAAAAGAATTAAATCACCATCAGCATACAGAAAGAAAATTAAAAAATATTCTAAGAAAATAAAATATCAAAAACCCCAGGAAAATGAACCAACTAAAAGAAAGAAATTTATTAAAAAGAAAATTGTCTGTTATAAATGTGGAAAAATAGGACATAAAGCAAACAAATGTAGATTAAAAGAGAGAATTACAGAAATTTGTGTTAACGAAGAAGAAATTAAAAATAAACTAATAAACTTATTAATAAATGAAAAAGAACAAAGTACAGAAGATGATTATTACAATGATATTTCTAGTTCAGATAGTGAAGAAAATTGCAATTGTACTCCAAAATATATAAATGTTATAACTAAAAAAGAAGATAAAGAATTTTTGCTAGATATAATAGAAAAGATTGATGATCCAATAGCTAAAAAAGAATATTTAGAAAGATTAAAAAGTCTAATTATTCAAGAAGATAAAATGCCTAAAATAATAGAACCTTTTAGCATTTCGAAATTAATAGATAAATATCCAAATATTAATATAATGAAAAAAGAAACTACTAAAGACCTTCAAACAGAGATTAATAATCTTAAAATACAAGTAAAACAATTACAACAAGAAATAATAGAATTAAAATTAAAAGATTTAGAAATAGAATCAAAAATGGAATTAATAAGTAATCAGCCTTCAACTTCTAATTCTAAAACAGAAGAAATATTAATATCAGAAAAATTAGTAGAAGAATCTCAATATTTAAATACTATTGAAAGAATGACATTTCAAAAATGGTTTGCTTTAGTAACTATTACAGTAGAAGATTTCAAAGAAACATTCGTAGCTCTAATAGATAGTGGAGCTGATACAAGTTGTATTAAAGAAGGAATAATCCCTACTAAATATTGTGAAAGAACAAATGAAAAATTAATGGCAGCAAATGGAGAAGACTTAAAAGTAAGCTATAAATTTACAAAAGGATCAATATGTAACAATGAATATTGTATTAGACATAATTTTATAATTGTAAACAATATACATCATGATGTAATATTAGGAACACCCTTTTTAATTCAAATATATCCCTTTTTAGTAAGTAATGAAGGAATTTCAGTAAATATAATGGGAAAATTTGTTATCTTTAAATTCTTAACTCCCATAAAACAAAGGGAATTACATACATTACAAACATCTTCGATATATAAAACAATAAACACTATTACCAAAGTACAACAACAAATAAGCTATATTAAAGAAGAAAAATCTTATTTAAAAATTGAAGAACAATTAAATGATATTAAAATACAAAAAAGAATATCAGAATTAGAAAAATTATTACAAGAAGAAGTTTGTCCAGATATTCCTAATGCTTTTTGGGATAGGAAACAACACATAATAGAATTACCTTATGAAAAAGATTTTAATGAGAAAAATATTCCAACAAAAGTTAGACCAATACAAATGAATTCTGAGTTATTAGAATTTTGTAAAAAAGAAATAAAAATATTACTAGATAAAGGATTAATAACTCCTTCAAAATCACCTTGGAGCTGTGCTGCATTTTATGTAATGAATCAAGCTGAAAAAGAACGAGGAGTTCCAAGATTAGTAATAAATTATAAACCTTTAAATAAAGTTTTACAATGGATTAGATATCCTATTCCTAATAAAAAAGATTTGCTTAATAGATTATTTAATGCAAAAATATTCTCAAAGTTTGATATGAAATCAGGATATTGGCAAATAATAATAGACCCAAAAGATAGATATAAAACAGCATTTACAACACCTTTTGGACATTATGAATGGAAAGTCATGCCATTTGGATTAAAAAATGCACCATCAGAATTTCAAAATATAATGAATGATATTTTTAATCCTTATAGTTCATTCAGTATAGTCTATATAGATGATGTATTAATATTTTCAGAATCAATAGAACAACATTTTAAACATTTAAGTATATTTCTAAAAATAGTTAAGAAAAATGGATTAGTTGTTTCTGCTCCAAAAATGAAATTATTTCAAACAAAAATAAGATTTTTAGGACATAATATATATCAAGGAACCATAAAACCAATTAATAGAGCTTTAGAATTTGCTACTAAATTTCCAAATGAAATAAAAGATAAAAATCAATTACAAAGATTTTTAGGATGTTTAAATTATATAGCAGATTTCTTTCCTAAATTAAGACAAGCATGCTCTATATTATTTAATAGACTAAAAAAGAATCCAAAACCTTGGACAGATGAACATACACAAAAAATAAAATTTTTAAAAGAAAAAATAGAGTCATTACCTTGTTTATGTCTACCTCATCCTAAAGCATTCATGATAGTTGAAACTGATGCATCAGAATTAGGATATGGTGGAATATTAAAACAAAAAATGGATAATTCAAAAGAAGAATTAGTCAGATTTCACTCTGGAACATGGTCTGACCCTCAAAAGAATTATTCAACTATTAAAAAAGAAATTTTATCCATAGTTTTATGCATATCAAAATTTCAAGATGATTTATATAATAAAAAATTTTTAATCAGAATAGATTGTAAATCAGCAAAAGAAATTTTACAAAAAGATGTTCAAAATATAGTTTCAAAACAAATATTTGCTAGATGGCAAGCAATCCTTTCAGTATTTGATTTCGAGATAGAATTCATTAAAGGAGAAGATAATTCTCTTCCTGACTTCTTGACAAGAGAATTTTTACAGGGAAATGGAAAGTGAAACTCACAAAGAATACCTTCGAAGACTTCGAGCTGAAAGAGATAACCCTATTCTTCAAAAAAGAGCTACAAATATTTCTCATAGACCCTTTACCTATTTTGTCAAAAATCCCGACAAAACTATTCAACCGATTCCTTATTCTCAAATTTGAAACCATGATACAGTTCATATTAGACACAGCTTTTGGGCTGCAACCACACCAAAAGAACAAGCCTTTCTTCTAAAAAGGCAGATCAATTCAAACATCATATTTAAAAATGTCCTAGAAAAAGCCAATCATCCTCCAGAAGATATACAGCCAATTGTAGTACGAATTCAACAGCTTAAGGAACAGCTTAACAGAATTATTTGTTAAAATTTTGCAGGATCATGGATTCAAAAGCAGGCAATTCCAGGCCAAAGACTCCTCAAGATTATGAGATGAGTCTTACTCCTGTCTCTCAAAATAGATTTCAAATCTTACAAGACTTTCCAGCTTTGACTTATAGTCAAGCTGCTCGTACTCCAACTTTTCCTCCTATAAGATCTCTTCAACAGATTCCAAGCCCTATTGAAAAATCTAAAGAAAATATTTATTTCACTAAACCAATCACTCAACATATCACTTTGACTAGATTTCAAGAAACACCATTATACACTACACTCAATCAAACTGTTCAAAGAATTTTCCCTCCAAAATGTTACTGGCAACCAGATGACCCTTCAAAAAATTTGGACTATTATGAATTGATTCTTACAGATACTCAATCTGTAGAAATTTATCCTATTCCAGATAGAAAAAATCCAAATATTATTAGCCATTCAAAATGTATCATCAAGAAAGTTTGTTCACCAAATGAATGGACTTCTCTTTATTCTAAAAAATCCTTCTCAGTCAATTTCATTCCAGATGGATTCACATACCAAGATTACAAAATGGCATGGTATCGTGCTTTCCTTTTTAGACCATTCAATCATTCCTGGTTCTTTACCTTCAAAGAAAGTTGTAATAGAGAATTTCCAATTTGGTTCAATCATTGGTGGAAATGGTTTGGACCACAATCAGAAATACTCCCTCCAAATGTGCTTATGGGATTTCAAACCTATCTAAAAAGAGCAAAGGGGGAAGAGTATACAAGACCAATTTTATTCCATATGGAGTTCAAAGTTCCATGGATATTTTGCTGGAGTTTCAAAATTCATCAAGAATTAGAAAAGCCACTTCCAATGTCTCTAGTCAGAGAATTCAAAATTAAATGGTGGACAGGATTCAATCAGGAATTCGGAGATCAAGCAAATGTGATAAGATTTCTAACAACTGGAGAAAAGCTCAAATGGACAAAAGATTCAACTACTGCTTCAACAACTTTGTCGCCCACTCCAACGACAATGCCATCCAATCCAACTACTATTCTACCTAATCCAACCACTCCAAAGAAAAAAGATAAAGAAAAGGTGACTAGTATGGCATCCGAGGCATTTTCAAATGACTTTCTGATGAAAAAGATGATGCAGAATCCCGAAATGCTCAAAGAATACTTGGACTATTTACAAAAGCAAGATAAGGATGACAGAAGCAACAAAATAGAGGAGTCAGCAGGCTCATCTGAATCAACTTTTGATCCGTTTGGGGGACCATGCGGACAAGACCCAAATGACTTTTAAGTCACTCAAAGATGCTGGCAATTTCAAAAGGAAAAGTAATCATTCAAAGCTGTCGGCCAGTTTTCAACAAAAAGCAAATGAAATTCAAATGAAGATGAAATGAAGAATGAAATGAAGATCCGAGCCTCTATAAATAGATTCAAACACCATAAGAAAGGCATCGGTGGAAAACCCCAATTAGCAATCTTAGAGAAAAATCCCTTGTACTACTTTCAATATTTCCTACCTACTCTCAACTACTCATATTAAGTTTTCAAAGTCATTGTACAAGTTTGTCAAAGTTTGAATAAAGGATTCAAGAGCAAGACTTTCGTGTGCAACTCAAAACTTTCATTGTAAGTCCTTATAATTTCTGAATATTGCAAGTTTCAATCATTCACATGCAATCACACATAAACCTGGGTTAGAAGTGGTATCAGAGCCACACCCTGTTTAAAGAGCATACGCATATTTAAACTTTGCATTTACATTTACTTTATTTGAATTACGTTTCTATTTTAAATTGGCTATTTCATGCATATATGTTACATGTTTTATTAAACTTTTACTGAAAACGTTGGTAAGACCTGATGCCTTGTTAGACCGTTGGTAAGTCCAGGTTAGGATGTTCCAGGCATAGTGCTCGGTTGTTCCCGTCTAAGTAAAAATTTAATTAAATATTAAGCATGGCTGCATTTCTTAGACAATTAAAAATAGGATCTAATTCAAAGCAAGATAATGTAGTACAAAGTCATGAATATCATATGCCTATAAACAATTCAGATTGGACAATCCCAGAAGAAAAAATTGAACACATTTATAGAATTGGCCCTTTAGATTTTAAAACTGCTTTATCAGTTAAAACTCATGAAGAAACAATATTATTCAAGAAGAATATCAAACTATACAATTATTAAATCATAGTACAATTCAAAATATTTAAGTAAAGGATATCGCTATATTCATATAGGGTTAATACAAATTGCCGTAAAACCTTTATTCCATCTAGGAGTTGATGCTCCAATATATTTAGCATAAGAGATACTAGACTTAAACGATATAAAACTTCTTTACTTTCTATGATTCAAACAAATGTATGTAATGGACCCATATATTTTAACTGTGCTCCAAATTTTTCAATAGATTTAACAGACCCACATATTTTGAATTCAGTCATATTAGATATTCATCTACAAGGAAATGAATTTGAAAAACATACAAAGAATTTTGCAATAATATATAGAATCTATTACAGACCTTTATCTTCACATTTAAATCCAAAATTTATTATGACTCCAACTCTTAAAGACGAAACAACTTTATTACAAGTAGATGCAGATAGACCTACCACATATATTCCAAAAAGATTAAAATGGAATGAAATAACAATACCAAGTGAATTTGAAATTAAAAATCCACAAGTAGCAAGAAATATAGAACAAACTACTGCAGAAGATATTATAGAAAAAGCAGATGGAAGTACTTTAATAAGATTTACATCATTAAGAGAAAGACCAGAATCATCATATTCATGGTTACCAGCTAGACGTTCAAATTATGAGTCAACTGAAGTTAATTTCCCTATGGAAAGTTCCTCAAATTTTAAATATAAGACACCTATACCAGAAGTAATAAATCAAAATCAATCAGATTATTCCCCAACTCATTCACAAATGAAAGGAGAAATAAATGTTATAAATAAACCATATAAAATAAATCATAAATATTTAAAAGAAGATTATGAAGATGAAGAAAATACAGAAAAAAGAATTTGGTTTTTTAAATTAGAAACAGAGTATAAAGAAAGATTAATTTTAGAATGGAAAAATGAATTAGAAAAACAAAAGTTTGATTTTCCTTTCTTTACGTGGTTATCATTTTATACTTCAAAATTAGGAATAAATGATGTTTATACTACTTCACAACTAAATGTTCAAACTAATTTATATAAAAAATGGAAATTAGAAGATGATCAAGGAAATATTCAAATACAATCAGATGCTGCAGAATTTCTAATAGTAACAATAGTAATGTATTTCATAGGAAATCCAAAAGAAGAATTAAATTCTAATAAAACATTTTTAACAAATTTAAGATGTCCAACATTATCAGATTTTAGATGGTACAAAGATATGTTTTTAACAAATGTATTAAGAAGACCAGATTGTAATGCTTCATTCTGGAAAGAAAGATTCATAACAGGATTACCAAGTCTATTTTCACAAAGAATAATGGATAATTTACAAAAAGAAATGGGAACAGATGTAATTTCATTTGAAAATATTACCTTTGGACAATTATTTGCTTTTGTGAAAAAAGAAGGATTAATGTTATGCTCAGAATTAAGATTGCAAATAAAATATGGATCAAAACAAAAAGAAGTAGGATCATTTTGTGATGCATTTGGAATTAAAAGAATTAAATCACCATCAGCATACAGAAAGAAAATTAAAAAATATTCTAAGAAAATAAAATATCAAAAACCCCAGGAAAATGAACCAACTAAAAGAAAGAAATTTATTAAAAAGAAAATTGTCTGTTATAAATGTGGAAAAATAGGACATAAAGCAAACAAATGTAGATTAAAAGAGAGAATTACAGAAATTTGTGTTAACGAAGAAGAAATTAAAAATAAACTAATAAACTTATTAATAAATGAAAAAGAACAAAGTACAGAAGATGATTATTACAATGATATTTCTAGTTCAGATAGTGAAGAAAATTGCAATTGTACTCCAAAATATATAAATGTTATAACTAAAAAAGAAGATAAAGAATTTTTGCTAGATATAATAGAAAAGATTGATGATCCAATAGCTAAAAAAGAATATTTAGAAAGATTAAAAAGTCTAATTATTCAAGAAGATAAAATGCCTAAAATAATAGAACCTTTTAGCATTTCGAAATTAATAGATAAATATCCAAATATTAATATAATGAAAAAAGAAACTACTAAAGACCTTCAAACAGAGATTAATAATCTTAAAATACAAGTAAAACAATTACAACAAGAAATAATAGAATTAAAATTAAAAGATTTAGAAATAGAATCAAAAATGGAATTAATAAGTAATCAGCCTTCAACTTCTAATTCTAAAACAGAAGAAATATTAATATCAGAAAAATTAGTAGAAGAATCTCAATATTTAAATACTATTGAAAGAATGACATTTCAAAAATGGTTTGCTTTAGTAACTATTACAGTAGAAGATTTCAAAGAAACATTCGTAGCTCTAATAGATAGTGGAGCTGATACAAGTTGTATTAAAGAAGGAATAATCCCTACTAAATATTGTGAAAGAACAAATGAAAAATTAATGGCAGCAAATGGAGAAGACTTAAAAGTAAGCTATAAATTTACAAAAGGATCAATATGTAACAATGAATATTGTATTAGACATAATTTTATAATTGTAAACAATATACATCATGATGTAATATTAGGAACACCCTTTTTAATTCAAATATATCCCTTTTTAGTAAGTAATGAAGGAATTTCAGTAAATATAATGGGAAAATTTGTTATCTTTAAATTCTTAACTCCCATAAAACAAAGGGAATTACATACATTACAAACATCTTCGATATATAAAACAATAAACACTATTACCAAAGTACAACAACAAATAAGCTATATTAAAGAAGAAAAATCTTATTTAAAAATTGAAGAACAATTAAATGATATTAAAATACAAAAAAGAATATCAGAATTAGAAAAATTATTACAAGAAGAAGTTTGTCCAGATATTCCTAATGCTTTTTGGGATAGGAAACAACACATAATAGAATTACCTTATGAAAAAGATTTTAATGAGAAAAATATTCCAACAAAAGTTAGACCAATACAAATGAATTCTGAGTTATTAGAATTTTGTAAAAAAGAAATAAAAATATTACTAGATAAAGGATTAATAACTCCTTCAAAATCACCTTGGAGCTGTGCTGCATTTTATGTAATGAATCAAGCTGAAAAAGAACGAGGAGTTCCAAGATTAGTAATAAATTATAAACCTTTAAATAAAGTTTTACAATGGATTAGATATCCTATTCCTAATAAAAAAGATTTGCTTAATAGATTATTTAATGCAAAAATATTCTCAAAGTTTGATATGAAATCAGGATATTGGCAAATAATAATAGACCCAAAAGATAGATATAAAACAGCATTTACAACACCTTTTGGACATTATGAATGGAAAGTCATGCCATTTGGATTAAAAAATGCACCATCAGAATTTCAAAATATAATGAATGATATTTTTAATCCTTATAGTTCATTCAGTATAGTCTATATAGATGATGTATTAATATTTTCAGAATCAATAGAACAACATTTTAAACATTTAAGTATATTTCTAAAAATAGTTAAGAAAAATGGATTAGTTGTTTCTGCTCCAAAAATGAAATTATTTCAAACAAAAATAAGATTTTTAGGACATAATATATATCAAGGAACCATAAAACCAATTAATAGAGCTTTAGAATTTGCTACTAAATTTCCAAATGAAATAAAAGATAAAAATCAATTACAAAGATTTTTAGGATGTTTAAATTATATAGCAGATTTCTTTCCTAAATTAAGACAAGCATGCTCTATATTATTTAATAGACTAAAAAAGAATCCAAAACCTTGGACAGATGAACATACACAAAAAATAAAATTTTTAAAAGAAAAAATAGAGTCATTACCTTGTTTATGTCTACCTCATCCTAAAGCATTCATGATAGTTGAAACTGATGCATCAGAATTAGGATATGGTGGAATATTAAAACAAAAAATGGATAATTCAAAAGAAGAATTAGTCAGATTTCACTCTGGAACATGGTCTGACCCTCAAAAGAATTATTCAACTATTAAAAAAGAAATTTTATCCATAGTTTTATGCATATCAAAATTTCAAGATGATTTATATAATAAAAAATTTTTAATCAGAATAGATTGTAAATCAGCAAAAGAAATTTTACAAAAAGATGTTCAAAATATAGTTTCAAAACAAATATTTGCTAGATGGCAAGCAATCCTTTCAGTATTTGATTTCGAGATAGAATTCATTAAAGGAGAAGATAATTCTCTTCCTGACTTCTTGACAAGAGAATTTTTACAGGGAAATGGAAAGTGAAACTCACAAAGAATACCTTCGAAGACTTCGAGCTGAAAGAGATAACCCTATTCTTCAAAAAAGAGCTACAAATATTTCTCATAGACCCTTTACCTATTTTGTCAAAAATCCCGACAAAACTATTCAACCGATTCCTTATTCTCAAATTTGAAACCATGATACAGTTCATATTAGACACAGCTTTTGGGCTGCAACCACACCAAAAGAACAAGCCTTTCTTCTAAAAAGGCAGATCAATTCAAACATCATATTTAAAAATGTCCTAGAAAAAGCCAATCATCCTCCAGAAGATATACAGCCAATTGTAGTACGAATTCAACAGCTTAAGGAACAGCTTAACAGAATTATTTGTTAAAATTTTGCAGGATCATGGATTCAAAAGCAGGCAATTCCAGGCCAAAGACTCCTCAAGATTATGAGATGAGTCTTACTCCTGTCTCTCAAAATAGATTTCAAATCTTACAAGACTTTCCAGCTTTGACTTATAGTCAAGCTGCTCGTACTCCAACTTTTCCTCCTATAAGATCTCTTCAACAGATTCCAAGCCCTATTGAAAAATCTAAAGAAAATATTTATTTCACTAAACCAATCACTCAACATATCACTTTGACTAGATTTCAAGAAACACCATTATACACTACACTCAATCAAACTGTTCAAAGAATTTTCCCTCCAAAATGTTACTGGCAACCAGATGACCCTTCAAAAAATTTGGACTATTATGAATTGATTCTTACAGATACTCAATCTGTAGAAATTTATCCTATTCCAGATAGAAAAAATCCAAATATTATTAGCCATTCAAAATGTATCATCAAGAAAGTTTGTTCACCAAATGAATGGACTTCTCTTTATTCTAAAAAATCCTTCTCAGTCAATTTCATTCCAGATGGATTCACATACCAAGATTACAAAATGGCATGGTATCGTGCTTTCCTTTTTAGACCATTCAATCATTCCTGGTTCTTTACCTTCAAAGAAAGTTGTAATAGAGAATTTCCAATTTGGTTCAATCATTGGTGGAAATGGTTTGGACCACAATCAGAAATACTCCCTCCAAATGTGCTTATGGGATTTCAAACCTATCTAAAAAGAGCAAAGGGGGAAGAGTATACAAGACCAATTTTATTCCATATGGAGTTCAAAGTTCCATGGATATTTTGCTGGAGTTTCAAAATTCATCAAGAATTAGAAAAGCCACTTCCAATGTCTCTAGTCAGAGAATTCAAAATTAAATGGTGGACAGGATTCAATCAGGAATTCGGAGATCAAGCAAATGTGATAAGATTTCTAACAACTGGAGAAAAGCTCAAATGGACAAAAGATTCAACTACTGCTTCAACAACTTTGTCGCCCACTCCAACGACAATGCCATCCAATCCAACTACTATTCTACCTAATCCAACCACTCCAAAGAAAAAAGATAAAGAAAAGGTGACTAGTATGGCATCCGAGGCATTTTCAAATGACTTTCTGATGAAAAAGATGATGCAGAATCCCGAAATGCTCAAAGAATACTTGGACTATTTACAAAAGCAAGATAAGGATGACAGAAGCAACAAAATAGAGGAGTCAGCAGGCTCATCTGAATCAACTTTTGATCCGTTTGGGGGACCATGCGGACAAGACCCAAATGACTTTTAAGTCACTCAAAGATGCTGGCAATTTCAAAAGGAAAAGTAATCATTCAAAGCTGTCGGCCAGTTTTCAACAAAAAGCAAATGAAATTCAAATGAAGATGAAATGAAGAATGAAATGAAGATCCGAGCCTCTATAAATAGATTCAAACACCATAAGAAAGGCATCGGTGGAAAACCCCAATTAGCAATCTTAGAGAAAAATCCCTTGTACTACTTTCAATATTTCCTACCTACTCTCAACTACTCATATTAAGTTTTCAAAGTCATTGTACAAGTTTGTCAAAGTTTGAATAAAGGATTCAAGAGCAAGACTTTCGTGTGCAACTCAAAACTTTCATTGTAAGTCCTTATAATTTCTGAATATTGCAAGTTTCAATCATTCACATGCAATCACACATAAACCTGGGTTAGAAGTGGTATCAGAGCCACACCCTGTTTAAAGAGCATACGCATATTTAAACTTTGCATTTACATTTACTTTATTTGAATTACGTTTCTATTTTAACTTGGCTATTTCATGCATTTATGTTACATATTTTATTAAACTTTTACTGAAAACGTTGGTAAGACTTGATGCCTTGTTAGACCGTTGGTAAGTCCAGGATAGGATGTTCCAGGCATAGTGCTCGGTTGTTCCCGTCTAAGTAAAAATTTAATTAAATATTAAGCATGGCTGCATTTCTTAGACAATTAAAAATAGGATCTAATTCAAAGCAAGATAATGTAGTACAAAGTCATGAATATCATATGCCTATAAATAATTCAGATTGGACAATCCCAGAAGAAAAAATAGAACACATTTATAGAATTGGCCCTTTAGACTTCAAAACAACTTTATTACAAGTAGATGCAGATAGACCTACCACATATATTTCAAAAAGATTAAAATGGAATGAAATAACAATACCAAGTGAATTTGAAATTAAAAATCCACAAGTAGCAAGAAATATAGAACAGACTACTGCAGAAGATATTATAGAAAAAGAAGATGGAAGTACTTTAATAAGATTTACATCATTAAGAGAAAGACCAGAATCATCTTATTCATGGTTACCAGCTAGACGTTCAAATTATGAGTCAACTGAAATTAATTTCCCTATGGAAAATACATCAAATTTTAAATATAAAACTCCTATTCCAGAAGTTGTAAATCAAAATTCCCCAACACATTCTCAAATGCAAGGAGAAATAAATGTTATAAATAGACCATATAAAATAAATCATAAATATTTACAAGAAGATTTTGATGATGAAGAAAACACAGAAAAAAGAATTTGGTTTTTTCAACTAGAATCAATATATAAAGAAAAATTAATTTTAGAATGGAAAAATGAATTAGAAAAACAAAAGTTTGATTTTCCTTTCTTTACCTGGTTATCATTTTATATTTCAAAAATAGGAATAAATGATGTTTATAATACTCCACAAATAAATGTTCAAACTAATTTATATAAAAAATGGAAATTAAAAGACGATCAAATATTAACTTCAATACACCCTCCATTACAAGAAGTAAAAATTAATATAGGAAAAGGAGAAGTAATAGCCTCACCTTTTAAAAAGGGAAGAGAAGCAGAATCAAGTACAAATAATTCAATAAATCTAGAAGATCTTAAAAAAGTTTATCAACAAAATAATTATACAAATCAAATTCTTCATACAATATCTCAACATATGGAAGTATTAAATACAAAAATTGATACACTAAAGAAACCAGATTTAAAATTCCCAAATGATATATCAGCACCTCATTTTCAACCTAGAAGTCTGACAAGAGAAAAAGAACAAGATTTAGTACAAAGTATTAGTAATCAAAAGATAAGTAATACAGACAATTTATTAAATAAAATATCTAATGCCTTACAAAATCTAACTACAGATTCAAAACCATCAACACCCAAAATAAACACTTTAGATCAAATAATAGAAGGAAATTCTACTGAAGAATTAGAAGATTTATCAGAAGAATCAATAAATTCAGATATAGAAGAAAATATACTTTTACCAATAGAAAATCAATTTGAAGAAGAAAATAATCAAATAAATAGAATAAAAAGGAAGAACTGTAGTAACAATAAAAATTGGAAAATGGTAAGTTCAAAGAATTATTATCCTAGACCAAGTCCTCCTGACATTCAATATGAAGAAAGATCAAAATTTAGAACTACTAAATATGATGGAGATTCAATATATGAATGGAACATAGATGGCAAAGCTGAATATGAAGTATTAAATAATTTGCAAGAAATGGGAATGGCAAGATTAGCTTATAAAATAAAAAATATTCAAGAAAGAAATATTGCAACATTATTAGTTTCAGGATTTACTGGACAATTAAAGAATTGGTGGGATAATGCTTTAACATTACAAGATAAATTATCAATATTAGATCATACACAAGAAATAGAAGATGATCAAGGAAATATTCAAATACAATCAGATGCTGCAGAATTTCTAATAGTAACAATAGTAATGTATTTCATAGGAAATCCAAAAGAAGAATTAAATTCTAATAAAACATTTTTAACAAATTTAAGATGTCCAACATTATCAGATTTTAGATGGTACAAAGATATGTTTTTAACAAATGTATTAAGAAGACCAGATTGTAATGCTTCATTCTGGAAAGAAAGATTCATAACAGGATTACCGAGTCTATTTTCACAAAGAATAATGGATAGTTTACAAAAAGAAATGGGAATAGATGTAATTTCATTTGAGAATATTACCTTTGGACAATTATTTGCATTTGTCAAAAAAGAAGGATTAATGTTATGTTCAGAATTAAGATTACAAATAAAATATGGTTCTAAAACAAAGGAAGTAGGATCATTTTGTGATGCATTTGGAATTAAAAGAATTAAATCACCATCAGCATACAAAAAGAAAATTAAAAAATATTCTAAGAAAATAAGATATAAAAAACCTAAGGAAAATGAACCAACTAAAAGAAAGAGATTCATAAAAAAGAAAACTGTTTGTTACAAATGTGGTAAAATAGGACATAAAGCAAACAAATGTAGATTAAAAGAAAAAATTACAGAAATATGTTCTAACGAAGAAGAAATTAAAAATAAACTAATAAACTTATTAATAAATGAAAAAGAACAAAGTACAGAAGATGATTATTACAATGATATTTCTAGTTCAGATAGTGAAGAAAATTGCAATTGTACTCCAAAATATATAAACGTTATAACTAAAAAAGAAGATAAAGAATTTTTGCTAGATATAATAGAAAAGATTGATGATCCAATAGCTATAAAAGAATATTTAGAAAGATTAAAAAGTCTAATTATTCAAGAAGATAAAATGCCTAAAAAAATAGAACCTTTTAGCATTTCGAAATTAATAGATAAATATCCAAATATTAATATAATGAAAAAAGAAACTACTAAAGATCTTCAAACAGAGATTAATAATCTTAAAATACAAGTAAAACAATTACAACAAGAAATAATAGAATTAAAATTAAAAGATTTAGAAATAGAATCAAAAATGGAATTAATAAGTAATCAGCCTTCAACTTCTAATTCTAAAACAGAAGAAATATTAATATCAGAAAAATTAGTAGAAGAATCTCAATATTTAAATACTATTGAAAGAATAACATTTCAAAAATGGTTTGCTTTAGTAACTATTACAGTAGAAGATTTCAAAGAAACATTCGTAGCTCTAATAGATAGTGGAGCTGATACAAGTTGTATTAAAGAAGGAATAATTCCTACTAAATATTGTGAAAGAACAAGTGAAAAACTAATGGCAGCAAATGGAGAAGACTTAAAAGTAAAATACAAATTTACAAAAGGATCAATATGTAATAATGAATATTGTATTAGACACAATTTTATAATTGTAAACAATATACATCATGATGTAATATTAGGAACACCCTTTTTAATTCAAATATATCCCTTTTTAGTAAGTAATGAAGGAATTTCAGTAAATATAATGGGAAAAATTGTTATCTTTAAATTCTTAACTCCAATAAAACAAAAGGAATTACATACATTACAAACATCTTCGATATATAAAACAATAAACACTATTACCAAAGTACAACAACAAATAAGCTATATTAAAGAAGAAAAATCTTATCTAAAAATTGAAGAACAATTAAATGATATTAAAATACAAAAAAGAATATCAGAATTAGAAAAATTACTACAGAAAGAAGTTTGTGCAGATATTCCTAATGCTTTTTGGGATAGGAAACAACACATAATAGAATTACCTTATGAAAAAGATTTTAATGAGAAAAATATTCCAACAAAAGCTAGACCAATACAAATGAATTCTGAGTTATTAGAATTTTGTAAAAAAGAAATAAAAATATTACTAGATAAAGGATTAATAACTCCTTCAAAATCACCTTGGAGCTGTGCTGCATTTTATGTAATGAATCAAGCTGAAAAAGAACGAGGAGTTCCAAGATTAGTAATAAATTATAAACCTTTAAATAAAGTTTTACAATGGATTAGATATCCTATTCCAAATAAAAAGGATTTGCTTAATAGATTATTTACTGCAAAAATATTCTCAAAGTTTGATATGAAATCAGGATATTGGCAAATAATAATAGACCCAAAAGATAGGTATAAAACAGCATTTACAACACCTTTTGGACATTATGAATGGAAAGTCATGCCATTGGATTAAAAAATGCACCATCAGAATTTCAAAATATAATGAATGATATTTTTAATCCTTATAGTTCATTCAGTATAGTCTATATAGATGATGTATTAATATTTTCAGAATCAATAGAACAACATTTTAAACATTTAAGTATATTTTTAAAAATAGTCAAGAAAAATGGATTAGTTGTTTCTGCTCCAAAAATGAAATTATTTCAAACTAAAATAAGATTTTTAGGACATAATATATATCAAGGAACAATAAAACCAATTAATAGAGCTTTAGAATTTGCTACTAAGTTTCCAGATGAAATTAAAGATAAAAATCAATTACAAAGATTTTTAGGATGTTTAAATTATATAGCAGATTTCTTTACTAAATTAAGACAAGAATGTTCTATATTATTTAATAGATTAAAGAAAAACCCAAAACCTTGGACAGAAGAACATACTCAAAAAATAAAATATTTAAAAGAAAAAATAGAGTCATTACCATGTTTATGTCTACCTCATCCTAGAGCATTCATGATAGTTGAAACTGACGCATCAGAATTAGGATACGGAGGAATATTAAAACAAAAAATAGATAATTCAAAGGAAGAATTAGTTAGATTTCATTCAGGAACATGGTCTGATCCTCAAAAGAATTATTCAACTATTAAAAAAGAAATTTTGTCTATAGTTTTATGCATATCGAAATTTCAAGATGATTTATACAATAAGAAATTTTTAATCAGAATAGACTGCAAATCTGCAAAAGAGATTTTACAAAAAGATGTACAAAATATAGTTTCAAAACAAATATTTGCTAGATGGCAAGCTATTTTATCTGTATTTGATTTCGAGATAGAATTCATTAAAGGAGAAAATAATTCTCTTCCTGACTTCTTGACAAGAGAATTTTTACAGGGAAATGGAAAGTGAAACTCACAAAGAATACATTCGAAGACTTCGAGCTGAAAGAGATAACCCTATTCTTCAAAAACGAGCTACAAATATTTCTCATAGACCCTTTACCTATTTTGTCAAAAATCCCGACAAAACTATTCAACCGATTCCTTATTCTCAAATTCGAAACCATGATACATTTCATATTAGACACA